>NC_046662.1:2393977-2398176 GCF_010883055.1 Belonocnema kinseyi | reverse complement strand
GCGTTCTTATTGCTAATAGTTGAGTTTTTAGGTACACAAGAAATCGGGCTTTCGCTCGAGAGTTCGGGATTCCGTAAAAGACCTCCCACCACTCACCACTACTCTCTGAAAAATCTCACATTTCAGAGTAAGCCACCTTTCTTAGGCTTACGTCAGATATATTACCAAAAAAAGAAACTAGATTTTTATAATTTGACTGTCGACCCAAATGCAAAAAACATTTCCAGACTATCGAAAATTCAAAACTTGTGTTCATACTCCTTAAGGGGATTTGCAGAATCTAGATCGCGAACTGATCAAAAAAATGTGTGTGGATCAACATTTTCTTTTTTTCATACCGAATTTAGTAAAGACTGTAATTTTGATTGATTTTTTTCGAAAAACTGAAGCCAAAAAATTATCAAATTTTCTTGAAACCGAATTTGTTAACGAAATTAGTTATAACAAAAGAAAAGCGTTTTTTTATACTTTAAATTTACTGCACGAAAAGAGAAACTTTAGGGTCAAATCTGCAAGCAGTTGAATACCCTCATTTTCTGTGGCTATCATGAAAAAATTGCAGTAATCTTGATTTTTGTTTAAAGTATTACTAGGTCTCTAAGAATATTTAGCTTTAACTCCATCACTCGCAAAAAATGATTTTGAATCATTTCATTCTTCTCCTACAGATTTTATGATACTGGTCCAATATCACAAAAATGTGTTGCAATATGGTCTGTATTCGACTCTAAAAGAGTTGTTTTTTTCATTATTATTTTTTTTTATTTCGCTAAAGTCTTTAGAGGCACGGGGTATAATTCCCAGTATTTTAGAAACGTTGAGAACCAAGATTTATTCTTGCAGTCGCCTGGAGTGGAGATCCTCATACGTGATGCTGATGTTCTATAATTATAAATTCTCGCTAAAGTGAGATAACGTGGCACTTGCCAACATTAAAAGACATTTCATTTGCTTAACATAATTGACTAGTGCTATCTACATCGCTTTACCTAGTGTGATATTATGTGTTCATAGAATGTTCTAGAATTTAATATAATGTCTAGAATTTCGTAGAATGTTCATAGAAATTCTAGAAATTTCGAAAAATGTTGTATTTTACTATAAAAAAATAAAGCTTAAATAAAAAATTGAAATCTGACATTTATATTGAATCATTGATTCTAGATTAATTTTTCCCGTGCAAAAAAATCTCCCAATTAACATTTTCAAGAGAAAAAAAATGACAAAAAGGAAAATTTGAATTTACTATACTAAACTGTTGATTTCAGCAAATTTTTGTGAAGAAAATGTATAACAACTGCACTCTATCTCAAAATAGGCATCATATTCGGATTTCTCATGCAAAAAAAACTACCCATTACACATTTTCGAGGATCTAGAATGAACAAAGAATGAAATTGAAATTTCTGCAAAAATGGAATTGTATTGAAAATTCTGGGAATTTTCGAATCGAAACAACAAAAAACTTTTCCTTACATTCCCCAAAATAGAATATGCAATGGAGCTAGTCTATGGAAGGCCTAGGCCATGATATGGGTGATTATTTTGACAAATGTTTCAAATACTCTAGAAATCCCGGAATCTTCAGTTTTCCTGAGAGATATTTTTCTCGAAAAGTTGAAATCCTCCATGGAGTCAAGTTTAAAATTATAAATTTTCATATTTGGGCTTTAAATATTTAAAATATAAATTAAGATTATACTTACGAATACAATTAAGTATAACAACCAAGGTTAAAAGCAAAGTATGAGGGATCTTCATTATTTTTGAATACCGAAAAGACTAATTAATGTAGAATTTTTACAAGATTGTAACTAATGAATATTCTGATTTTTCTTCTATATATACTTTTCTCAGGTATTCGTATTTTTCCCCTGTCCATTTTCACGCACGTGTATTATCATTTTATCTTGAGAAACTCAAATAATTTAGATTTAAAGCAAAACTAATATTAACCTCTTGAAAGCGCTATCATTACTTTTTTATATTTCTTCCAAATGATTAATCCAACGAACAAACAACCAGGGTGTCTACTCAAATCCTGGACCAAATTACTGACAATTTCAGATGCATTTTCAACAAAATATTTTAAGTTTAAAGTTGAAAAGATTATTTTTCAACCAAAAATAGAATAGTTAGCTGGAGCATTTGAATTTTTCATAAAAATAAAAGTTTTTCAAGAAAAATATATTATTAAATTTCTGCCAAGAAAATCTGATCTAAAACTTAATCTTCAATTAAACTAACGATTTTCAAGCAAACTGATAAATCATTACTGTAATTAGTTCAATTGTCAACTAAAAAATATGAAATCTCAATCACGAAGATTATTTTTTGCCAAAAAAGACGAATTTTGATGAGCATATGATAATTCACCTAAAAAAATTCAATTAAAATTATGAGTCTTTGAAAAAAAATTGAATTTTTAACCCAAAAAGTCCATGTTTAATAACATTTTTCTTTTTGGTTAAAAGTTCAACTTCTTGGCAAAAACTTCAACTATTCCAATGAAAGGTTCATAGTTCTAGTCAAAAGTTTATCAGTTTCGTTAAAAATAAATTTTTTCAAATGACAATTCGACTATTCCCTTACTGATTGAAATATGATTTATTTTAGTTCTACAGTTGAGTTGAAAATTTGTCTTTTTGATTAGAAAGTCTAACTATTTCGAAGAAACTTTATTTTTTTTTATTGAAAAAATTACATTTTTGTGGAGAATTAATCTTCTTGTTTGAAAATAAATCTGCTGGTATAAAAATTGATCCTTTTTATATTGGAATATTGCAGTTTAATATTCATCAATTTAGTTGGAAATTCTTCTCTTTTTGATCGAAAATTTGAAGATCACTGAATAGTTTAAAACAAAATTTTGAAACTTTCACAGGATTATGAAAGGCTTTTAATTAAAAAGATTTCTGCCTTAAGATTTCAAAAAGAATTAATATTACCTTTTATTTTACAACCTAAATTAAAGATAATATAAAAAAATGATTTTTAGAATTTGCATACAGGTATCAATTTGATTTTATATTTAACTGTTTTGAACAAAAATTCGTGGCTATTTTGTAGATACTTTTCGTTGTCTAAAATCTTTAACAATCGCCCTTAGAGTGTATTAAGCTTTTACCTACATTTGATTTTTTTCAGTTTAAAAAAAAATTATTTTAATGGTACAAAATAAAAAGCTTTTAAAGCTATACTAAAGAAATATGATTCCCATTTTGACTAGCAGCCTTGGACCGCTCTTTTATAAATGCGTGTATTTTTCCAAGTTAGAGTATGAATTTATTATAGGTTATATTAGTATAATTTATTGCAAAGTAGGTTAAACAACCAACGCCAGGAAAATTAAAATAAAAAAATAATATTGTATAATGTTTGAAACATTGATTAAATAATGGTACAGCTATCTGTTTTGTAAATCTTCTAAAAGGAACATGTCAGATCGACCAAAATTAATTTTTGAAAAAGTTATATCTTCCAAGCGAGCTCATACTTTGAAGTGAACCGCGACATTTATTTGCATTGGAGAATTACTTTATGGCTTGAAATGACAGGTCGCTCTAAATGGTGTGACTGGTCACTTCAAATGGTGTGACTGGTCCCTCCAAATAGTGTGACTGGTGGCCCAAAGTGCTGTGCATTGTATTGATTGAATGTATTGTATTGATTTGATTAATTATTTTAAACAGGGATAATCGCTAAAAGCATAGATTAAATTAATTTGTATAGTATGCATGAAACCTTGGTCAATGCCTTCTGGACAGTTTAATGCTTTAAGTAAGAGATTGGGTAAAATGTTTCAAATGTATCCATACCCAACTGTAATTGGAGAGCTGCATTTTTTAACGAATGCTAGGATAAAAATACCTCTTAAAGAATTCACAGCTTCCTCGTATACTTCTTTTGACTTTAAGAATTCCACCAAAGTGGAAGGACTATTGCAAGAATCATAAAACTTTATCGATTCATGTGCAAAAGTTATTTCTATATTAGTGGCTTCTAATTGAACAGAAAAGATAAATTCAACTGTTTGGTAATCCACTTGAACTGCCCACAGTAAACTTCATAATCTATTGATGTGTTGTGGGATGATATTTGGTACGAGGGTGGATTGATAAGTTTCCGGCCTGACCAAGAGATGGCGCCACTAGGCCTACCTTGAGGTGGCGTTCTATAGTACCATCCTTAGATAGCTT
>NC_046662.1:2390675-2393877 GCF_010883055.1 Belonocnema kinseyi | reverse complement strand
CTACGATCATGGTTAGACAAGATCCTTTTTAATCCCTTTTGCATCTGGCTCGCGATAAACTGAGCCTGATACCTTTTTTCAATGTCCGTTTTGAACACATGCACATTTTGGGTATCCGTTTGGGATATTCAAAGATATACATATGTTTCTCCACTACCATGTTCTTGCATGAAATTTCCACCTATGACTTTATGTACCAATGACACCTATAAACATTTCATGCATGCCGTCTCGCCGTTGAATTTTAAGCTGAAGCTGTGCTATAAGTACTCTGGCGTAATGAATTAGTATTACTTCTATTGTCGCTAAGCAGGGAGACAGCGTCCTCGTAAACTACATAGTTCAGTTTCCGGAGATCAGTGCCTTTAGGGACCAAATCGGGGAAAGCCGTATTAGTTTTAGCTAATTCGTCTATCGCGAAGAATATTTTTTTGTGGATTTTTGATCTCCTACTTCTCATGTTGACATTACCGGCTATCTGCAAAGGTGGTCTTATTGGAATGGGTGGTATGTTCGCAAGAGGATGTTGATCTTTTTCTTTCTAATACAGAGCTTCGAATCCCCCTTTGCGTGAAAAGGATACCTGATCTCTTATATATTGTTGCATTTTATGATCGTGTTCCTTTCAGTCACATGATACAACAGGTCAGTGCTTCGAAACTGTAGATCTATGTAACTGATGACCTGCGAGAGATCGCTGTTTTTACCCTACTCTGTTCACCGCACACACTACAACCAACTAACCAGTCCAATACAACGTGGCTGACTACAAGAGCCGCTGGTCTGGGCGATTGGCTCGCCATTTTCCTACTACTATTATCAGTACTATTGTTATTCTGGGTTAAGAACGTAAGAACCCTGGACGCTTTGGTGATCCTGCTGCGGCCTCTTTTGATCCTAAGTGGAACCCAACTCACTTCTTCGTCCTTGCTATCACGTCACGTGCTACTTTTTGCGGCACAATAAAATTCTGGTATTGCTTTAAGGTTAAGAACCAGTGATAGCTTCGCACCTTTTTTTCTTAGTGGTGATGTTGTAGTCAACCGAAACCGAGAACTCGAGAATGAATTAAGTTTGTTTGCTGAAGTCTTGGAGAACGATTTCAGGTTTTGAGTGTGTTACAACGATGACTCTCCGAAAATTGTAATAAAGCACTTTTAAGGCCACATAATGTCTGTAAAAAACATAGTTCCTACGTGGGTGAGACACCTAGATAGTATGTGTTCTAGGTACTCAACATGTGCATAACACGCTCAGCGCCTATCGCTGGGAATTCCTTCCCATAAAGTAAGTCACGGTATACAAAGGTTTAAATTACCCGGTCCTGGAACCCGAAAGTGAAAACCTCTGTACCTACACGCTGTTGATTCAACGAAGCAAAAGTTTGCTTATTTTACAAGAACTCTTCTTCTACATTTTGTAAAAGTTTCCGTGTATCTTCTTGTCAAGTATCTCTTAGCTAAATTGTTCAACCTCTACTTTTTTTCAGTTCGGCTTTTAGAAAAGGAACATCTAGATGGAGTAATGTAATTTCCTCACTTCTGATGTTAAAATTCAGGCCGCGGTTATCGGCTGCTTGCTTTGCAGCTTTGTAAAGGAACGCTTCTTAGCCAGTCATCTCTTGGTTTCTGACAATTTTTATGAGAGAAGGGCCTATATGAAGGGCCTTAAGCTTGCTTTTGTCCATTGAACCACCCTAAGCGAGCAAAGTAGAACCGGAACGGCAAGCATGTTAGTCTCAGATTTAAAGATAATGTCTTCCGAACAAAATGCTTTTATCTGCTTCGGAGAGACTTCTTCACTGAAGTTACATCCTGAATGCCCCTTTGAGGTACACCCAGGTATATATAGCTTTCTTAAGTGAGAAATTGTCAACTAGCACTAATATTTACAAGCTCAGGGTCCTTGGGAACGCCAATTATCTTTTTAAAATAAATACTTGTAAGCTGACAATATTCTGTTAAGAACACGAATATCCTGGATATTTTAGCAGTTTGAATGATATAATAATTATATTATATTGTTAATGTATCATCTGTTGTAACGATTTGTCATGGAGATGAAAAACTAAGAATTTTATTTTTCACTCTTTCGTGAATTTCGTAGAAAAAATGTAAGAATAAAAAATTATGTACCTTGGTGTGTGCTTACATGCACACCATCATTTTTTTCGAATCGCTGCTTTAAAACTAATTGAAGGTAAACAACAATAATTGGCTTCGAGTTTGTAGGCTTAGGGTACGTGAGTTAGGGGTTTGCAAGTTAGGATTTTGAGGGTTTCGGATTTGTGGGATTGGGTTTTGCTGGTGAAGGATTTGTGAGTTTCGGGTTTGTGGGCTTGGGGGCTATAAAATATGTGGATTAACTCAACGGCATTCGAAATTTTGAGACTTGTAATTGAAAATGCCGTATCTACTTTTTTTAGAAAAAAAAATCGCAATGCAAATTAACCTCATATAGGTCAAAACCAGTTTTTTCTACAACTTTAGGTTAGGATATCTCAAAAAACCCACCTGGCAGAGGATATCTGAGGATGGATTTGTTTTTGGGTTAAAAATGACTTCAGAAATAACTATTCATTGTTCAGTGTTTTGCAGGGTAGTTTTATTTTAACTTGAAATATGTACAAGTTAAACTTGGTTGTATTTACAATTATTCAATTTTTAATATTTAGATATTTCTTATATGAATTTCAGCTAAATTGTTCTTTCATAAAGTGATTATGGATTTTCAAAGTTTTGTTCAGAAAATTTATCTTACTTTAAAGTATACTTATTTTCAGCCGTAACAAATAATAACTAGGTATTCTGTCAGGACCAGATTTAACGTTAAGAACGAGTATACAGACAAAAAATATACACTTTTATTACCCAAGGACCGGACTAGTATTTTAATTTCCTAGAAACGAATCTATTGAAAGATGTAAATGCCATTGACGAAAAATGTATTCCGTGAGAACGATTGTTCATTAACTTTATACTGTGTTCTTCTGGTAGTTCTAAGATTTCAATTTAACTTCGATTCATAAATCATTTAAAAGTTTACTTTTCACATTTTCAAACTGATTGAACGATGCTGAACATTGCTATTCAGGACTCGCTAAGACGTACCATACTAAAATGGTTTGATATTGCAGAATGGAGAGGAGTTTCGTCCAGTTCATTCATGTTCAGTTCGGAAACCTGGCCACTATACATGTTTA
>NC_046662.1:2349354-2390575 GCF_010883055.1 Belonocnema kinseyi | reverse complement strand
CAGAGGTCCGGGGTTCGATCCTTGAGCCGGTACCTCTGGAAATTTTCCAATGTACCTTTACCGAGGTTCTGGTGGTTCGGAACCCACCTTAAGCTGTAGGTCCCCCATCTTGTACTTGACTGCAACCCAGTCCGTCAATGACGGGGTAAAAACCAGGCTTTATCCAATATGTCTGGGCAGACTGCTCTCATCAGATCACTTGATTGCATTATAAAAATGCGTCCGTGACTGATGATATATACCGGGAGAGCCCCGTGCAAAATGATCAAATAAAAATCCAACTCTAACCAAAAATGCCTTCGACATATTGGGCAGTATAAGTCTGTGACAACATTTCGCCACAGAAATGTTTTTACTATTATTATTATAACCCTACCGAAGGTGTTCCGCGTTGATGTCGCGGTAGGGCTTGAGCTCTCCTCTCATGACTTTGACAGCAATGTTGGAGGTAGCATTGCTACTGACAGAGTTTCCCATGCCAAATAGGCTGATAACGAAGAGGAGAGGGACTAAGTAGAACACCAAAACCCATCAATGAAAAATGGAGAATATATTAAAGATTTTGAAACGCTTGACGCTTCCCGAGGATCGTCGGGGCGCCCCTGGAGCCACCGCTGGAGGCCACAGCATGCGGGTCGGTGGCGATGGTGAGCTGTGAGATGGTCAGGCAGATCTCACTAATCTAACAGCTGACTAGCAAGAACATCTGCAACAAACGGTAAGCAGTGGAACATCAACTCTGACTGATGAGGATTCTTTGGCTAGCACTAGCTGTTTGGAGCCAACCACCTCGACAGAAATACCGTGGGAGAGCATCAGATGGGATATCACAATGAAAGAGGAATTGATGCGTCTCTATTATGAAAGTGCGAAGTTTGAAACAAACAAGGAAAAAGGATACAATTTAAGAACAAAATTTTCTGCAAAGTATCCTAATATACAAAAGGTCGCACTAAGAGATCTTATCGCTAAGGTGAAAGACATCAGGATTAATCTACATGTTACAGAAGACCGAGCAATGGAGATTAAACAACAGGTTGATTTGGCGTGGAAAAACGACGGCAATGAACATCAGTTAGAGAAAGCCGCGACAAACGGTCAAGCAGGAGCAATTGATGTTCTTCCTCAACCTATTGATGATCCAACACCACCACTAGCTCCAGAGGTGGATGACCTTATACAACCAGAGGCAGAAGCAGAGGTTCAGCAACCAAAAAAGCGACGAAAATGGACATACCATATTAACAGAGATGTTATGCGCCTTTATTTTTTGGCAGAGAAATGTGAGGAAAGTGTGAGGAGAGAACATCATAGACTCTTTTTACTTAAATATCCAGAGCTAGCCACAAAAATAAATGAGCAGAATCTAGCAGATCAAAAACGCTCAATATCTGTAAACAGACTGCTTTTGGCTGTTGAAATAGCTGCTATCAAGATGGAAGTGGAACGGCAGCTTTCTATTGATGAGCTTGCCTTGGAAGATGTGGAGAACGAAGACTTGATTGATGCTGAAGGCATAGGTGCTAGGGATAATGAACATCATGCACCGGATCTACTAGAATCACATCCGGATATTACTAACGACCATGTAGATAGGGAAATCTCAGAAGAACTACAGCACCTGGAAAGGAATTTTGATCATGCTTTACTAGAATTCAGATATGTGGAACCAACACTGAGGCATTCTCTGCCCAAAATAAACATTACAAATCATCTGCGTACACTAATAGTACATCTTTACAGTAAGGTTTTACCTACGTATTTGAACGTAGCATAAAATGCATTAGAGGTGCAAACTCTTGTATACTGTGCAGCTGTAGCAACCGCTAGAACGTTGGGCCGAAAAACTAGGCCTGCAAATGCAGTTTCTGTTCCAGCAAGGGATCGAGATCCACCATGGAAGATTAGGTTGGATATGGATGTCAGCAAAGTAAGGTGCAAATTGGGTCGATTAACTCAATATAAAAAAGGAAAGAGAACCAGAAAGCTGATGGACCATGTTAAAAAAATCATCCACCCTCGGCATATCGAGACAGTAACACCAGCAATATTGGATGAAATTTTAGACTCTCAACGACAGAGACTTGATGTTCTTACCGCCAGACTGCGTCGGTACAAGAAAAGTAATGCACAAAGGCAAGAAAACCAAAACTTTCAGACAGATTAAAGAAGGTTCTATCGTGAACTGAGAGTAAAGCCAAATAACCACCAAGGCACCGAAGTCCCTCAATTAGAAGATATGACTAACTACTGGTCGGGCGTTCGGGGAAAAATGAACAGATGCAATTTGGACACTGCGTGGTTCAAACTGGAGGAAGCAAGGGCAAGCAATAGTCCAGAAATGCATCTGACAAACATCACAGCTTTGGATGTTTCAGTTGTCTTGAAGAGGGCAAGTAATTGGAAAGCTCCAGGTCCGGACATGGTGCACAACTTCTGGTACAAGTACCTGAGGAATGTGCATCTTGCGTTGGCAAGGTGTTTCCAGAAGATCATTGAGCACCCAGATTTAATGCCAAGTTTTATGCTCCAAGGTACTACCTATATGATACCAAAAAAGCCAGACGCTCAAAAACCATCTGACTTTCGACGGATAGCCTGTCTTCCAACAATTTATAAATGTCTTACAGCTATCATTGCAGATAAGGTATATTCTCATTGTGACAAGAATGAAATTCTTACAGAAGAACAAAAAGCATGTTGTAAAAACTCACGAGGTTGTAAAGATCTAGTCACTATAGACGCTGTTGCCATGACTCAAGCTCGTAAGCATCAAAGGAACTTACATATGGCATACATTGACTACAAGCAAGCGTTTCCTTCCGTTCCACACGACTATTTGCTTGAAGTCTTAAAACTTTACAAAATATGTCCACGCATTATTGACTTTCTAAGCCATGCAATGAGGGTCTGGGCTACAAGAATCAAGTATTTTGATCATGGACAACCAAGGATAACTGGATCAATACGCTTTACGACGGGTATATTTCAAGGAGACTCCTTCAGCGCACTATGGTTCTGTTTAGCATTGAATCCATTGAGCAAAACACCAAACAGCATGTCTCATGGGTTCAAAATTCATGATAATGAGGATGGTCATCAAGTGACCCATCTTCTTTACATGGATGACCTGAAGCTGTACGCTAGTTCAGTCCAGAAACTGCAGCAAGTGATTGATGTCACAAAGCAGTTTTCCAATGATATCCACATGGAGTTCGAACTAGATAAATGCAGAAAAGTGCATTTAATCAGAGGGGAATTAGGGACCGCAAAGTTAGAGAACGAGTTCGAAAATGACATCGAGGCAATGGCTGCAGGCGAATCATATAAATATCTGGGTATTCTTGAAGCTAAGGCTATTCAACATACGATAGTTAAGACAAGCTTAATGACTGCCTTTACAAACGAGACTCAGATTAATTATGAAGAGTTTTCTCAACTCGGCAAACAAGATCAGGGCGATCAACACATATGCCATCCCTGTCCTCACGTACTCCTACGGGCTCATAAAATGGTCTAACACTGACCTTGAAAAGTTAAACAGAATTGTTCGCGTAGAAATAACGAAGCACCGAATGCACCACAGAAATTCAACGATTGAAAGGTTAGTTCTACCACGACATTTAGGGGGTAGGGGCGTTGTAGATGTCAAAAAACTGTGTGAGTCACAAGTTGTACAGTTACGAGACTATTTTAACAGCATACGAAATGTTGCGCTTTACAGAACCATCTGTCAAGCGGATCTTGAATACACGCCCTTAAATTTGTCCTCAGATGGAGCCTTGAATATCAGGGCAGAAACCATAGAGGAATTAGAAATACAATGGAGGCAGAAAGCCATCCATGGCGAGCACCCCAACACGTTAGATCAAAGTGAAGTGGATAGTGAGGCATCTAATATTTGGCTAAGAAAGGGTGTTCTGTATCCAGAGACGGAAGAATTCGTCATTGCAATACAGTACAAGGTTGTCAGCACCAGGAATTACCGCAAACACGTGTTACATCAAGACGTAGTTGACCGATGCCGATTATGTGGAGATACCAACGAATCCATCGAGCACATTATTGATGGCTGTCGCGTAATGGCTCAGAGAGAATATACGCACAGACATAATGATGTAGCGGGCATTATACATCAACAACTTGCCCTAAACCTAGGAGTCTTAAAAGAATGGGTGCCCTTCTATAGATACATTCCAATGCCCGCCTTAGAAAGCGAAGATTACATCTTATATTGCGATGTTACTATCCAAACGGATCATTAAATTCGGGCCAATTGACCTGACATCGTGATGCGAGAAAAAAGAGGTGAAAGAGTCATCGACATTGCTTGGCTGCTCAACCGAAATTTGCAGTCAACCTATACAACCAAGATCCACAAGTATGGCGAGTTAAGGCATGAAGTGAAGACCATATGGAGGAATGTGAATCATGCATCCATTCATTCCATTGTGATTTCGGCTACAGGCAATGTGCACGCAAGATGCACTGAACATCTTGAACATTGAGGAGTCAGGAGGGTAATAGCAGCAGCTCAGAAGGCGGTTTTATTAAACACCTGTCGCATTGTAAGAAACTTTCTTGATCATCAGGAAGCGAGCGACTAAAAACCCGTGGAGTGGCAGATGGTAGCTCTAAGAAAGCATCCAGAGGTGACTGTTGTCACCTTCAAAGCTCGTGGCCGCTCGTAATTGTATACCTACAACATCATCGCAGAAGGTTTCAACCATCGTATTAAATTATTTGAATTAATTTATAATATTCTAATCTCATCAGTAACTTGACTTAGTCCGTGGCTATGATGTATCACCGGGTTTACCCGAGTAAAAGTTTAATGAAAACACATAATAATAATAACCTCGGTTATTATAAAAAGAGCCTCGGTGGCTCAGTTGGTTAGACCCTCGGACTTCACCTCAAAGGTCCGGGGTTCAATCCCTGAACCGGTACCTCTGGAAATTTTTCAATGTACCTTTACCGAGGTTCTAATGGTTCAGAACCCACCTTAAGCTGTAGGTCCCCCCATCGTGTACTTGACTGCAACCCAGTCCGTCAATGATGGAGTAAAAACCAGGCTTTGTCCAATATATCTGGACAGACAGACTGCTCTCATCCGATCACTTGATTGCATTATAAAAATGCGTCCGTGACTGATGATATATACCGGGACAGCCCCGTGCAAAAATGATCAAATAAAAATACATCTCTAACTAAAAAAAATGCCTTCGACATGTTGGGCAGTATAAGCCTGTGACAACATTTCAACAATAATAATAATAAGAGAAGATCCTTGGTGGCTCAGTTGTTTAGACACTTGGACTTCACCTCAGAGGGCCGGGGTTCGATCCCTGAGCTGGTACCTCTAGAAATTTTTCAATGTACCTTTACCGAGGTTCTGGTGGTTCGGAACCCACCTTAAGCTGGAGTTCCCTCCATCGTGTAGTTGACTTGAACCCAGTCCGTCAATGATGGGGTAAAAACCAGGCTTTGTCCAATATGTCTGGGCAGACTACTGTCATCAGATCACTGGATTGCATTATAAAAATGCGTCCGTGACTGATGATATATACCGGGACAGCCCCGTGCATAATGATCAAATAAAAAATCCAACTCTAACCAAAAATGCCTTCGACATGTTGGGCAGTATAAGCCTGTGACAACATTACAACAATAATAGTCTCCTCCATTGAAAATTAATCCGTTGGGCAAAAATTTAATTATTATAGTTAAATATTCATAATTTTAATTGAAAATTTATCTTTTTAACCTAAAATTCAGCTATTGCAGTTAAAAATGCATCACTTTGTTAAAAAATTTAACTATTATCTTGAGAATCAGTTTTATTTTATTAATTTTCTTGTAACTAAAAGTCTCACTACTATTCTAATTGAATAGCCAATTGTTTTAGTTAAAAATTCTTCTCTTGGGTTGAACATTAATTTTTCGAACTGAAAAGATAACTATTCCATTTTTTTTGTCAAGTTATCCTTTTTAGTTAAGAATTCTTATTTTCTTAAAAATTACTCTTTAATAATCAAAACTAATCTTAATGGTTAAAAATGCATATTTTTTGGTTTAAAATTAAACTATGTTATTTAAAGATTTATAATTTTTGTTAAAACTCATCAGTTTTATTGAAAATTATTTTTGTAGTTAAACTATAATGATTCCATTTTAAGTGAAAATTTGATGTTTTCAGTTAAAAATTCATATATTTTTGATGAAAAAAGTCTTTTCTGGTAGAATATTATTCTTATTCTTTTAAAACATATCTTTTTGCTTAGAAATTCATGTAATTCAGTTAAATATTCATTCTCTAGGTTAAAAACTCATCTTTTGTCTTAGAAACAGAGCTACTTCTTTCAAAGTAACAGTATTTTAAAGTTAAAATTTCTCTTTTAATGCTTTTTTTCTGTGTTGAAAGTTGAACTCTGATTGGTATACTAGTGAAAAGCAATGTAACGTTGAAAGACATTCAATCATAGTCATAACGGACAAAATCTATCTTTTTTAACGATTTTTATAAGATGAAAGCTATTTTTAACAAATGTTTTGGTTTTGCCAAAAACTTTTCTTATTAGTACACTCAAAAATTTGGATAAGTTATAAAGTGGTGAGTCTAAAAATTATTTGACAGATCTTAATGGAATGCCTGTTTTATGCACTTTTGGAAGCCCATAAAATCGAGTTGAATTTCTTTTGTAATCTTCAAAATATTTCCCTGTGTTATTATCTATGTTTTTGATTTTTCTTCTTTGATGAAAATTTTATTTAACTTTCCAGCAATTTTTCCAGTTGGATATTTTTTCTTCTCTATATAAATATTAGTGTTACTCAACATAATCTCACATTTGTTTAAGTATTCAATTCTGGATATTTCTACAGTCCCGCATTACTATGAGCTAGTATCTTTTGACGTTACATCTTTTTTTATTAGTATACTAATCAAAATAGATTTAGCTAACGTTAAACTAAAATGGGATTGAATAAAAGAACCCACAAATCTAGAAAAATATCTCTTCATTAAATTATTAGATTTCTGTATAAAGAACACACATTATGTACACAATGGTAAATTTTACAGATAAATTATTGGTGTCTCTATAGGTTCAGGTATTACTTCAACTGTTTCAGATTTGGCAATGAAAGATATGAATAAAAAAATTTTAAACGCACTTCCATATAAAGTTAATTTTTTTTTAATATGTGGATAATGTTCTTTTGTGTGTTACAAGTAAATAAATTATAGACCTTAACAATAAACATAACAAATATAATAACATAATTCAATTTATTTTTGAAAGAGAAGAAAACAATAAAATTAACTTTCTAGATACTATTATAAACATAGGCGAATTAATTTTGGATTGGTACCAAACCCCAACCTGGTTTGGGAGATACTTTCATTTTAAATAATATTGTAATCTTAAATGCAAAGTTAGCAAATATTTAATTTTTAAGTCATAAATAGGACTATTTAATTGAATCAACGAATTACAAATGTTGACAATAAACAAATTTATATTCCGTTATTGAATTGTGTTTTGATAAGAGTTAAACGTCGGATCAGTTATAATTTTATGTAGAATGGTAAGTTTTTCATTTTTAAGTTCATTCAATAATATCCAACAGTATATTATATCTCTTATTATACCAACCTTCGTGGAACAAAATTGACAACCTAATTTGTATAATCTCTTTAATGCGAAAAAAAACGTCAGTATCTCCATGGTCTCGGAAGTGTCTATTAGTGTTGGCCCACAAAATTTAATTATATTAAAGATTAACAATCCTTTGACCATAGAGAAACCTCTTTTAAATAACATTATTTTTTATAAAAAACCTAATAATCTACGAATCGATGGTTTTTGAATATTTCAGATTCTTTTAGTCGTTTAAAAAAACTATATGGATTTTAATTCTTATAAGCTTATGAGGTCCGGCATCGATGGACAAAACATTTTCTAATAACATTACAATAAATGAAACTACGTCCAGTAGACTAAAACTACAGGACCCAACTTTGATTATTATTTCATCTGGCCAAAACTCTAACACCAATTTATATTCTATTCTTGATTGAATATTAATCCTCGTAGATTCTTCGTTTTATGAACTGTTTATAAGAAACGTATTAAAAATATTAAGAGAATTCTTGAGATATTAATCTTACAAGGGACCTTGAGAAACGCTTTTTTAAATTGATTTTTTAAATTGAGGTCAACTGAGAAATATCAGGAAGACGCAATTTTAACCTATGTTTAAGAAAATTGAACTTTATATATTGCGAAGGGATGGTCATCGAGCCGGTGTAAAATTATTTCGAAGCGACAAGGTCCAAACAAGCGATGGTCCCAACAAAGGATAATAAAAATACGATAGAGTTTTTATTGAAAATAAGAAACAACTAATCGTTAAATGGTATGATTTTATTAAATTTTCTTCAAAAATGTAATACACAAGAATTTTTTCAAATAAAAAGACATTTTTTTAAATAGGGATCGCAAGAATCGAAAGTGCAACCTTGCACCTATCAGTCCGGCGCTCTGCCAGGGAGATAAGAACGTGACGCTTCGAAATAGTTTCCCACCGGCTCGATGATCAACCGTTCGCAATGTTTGAAATGCAATTTTCTCGGTAATGGGTCAAAATTGTGTCTTCTTGATTTTTCTCAGAAAACTTGTGGTACGTATCTTTCATTCAGGATTGTATCAAATTAAACAAAAAAGCGTACCTAACGGTCCCCTTGTTGGTTTAATTTAAGTATAAATTATTTGAGTTTCTCAAGGCGAAGTAATAATACACGTGCGCGATTATGGCAAGGTCAAAAATACAAATACCTCAGAATAGTATATACAGAAGAAAAAACAGAATCTTCATCAGTTACGATCTTCTAAAAATTGCAAATTTATTAGTCTTACCTGTATTTCGAAATAATGAGAATATCTTATACTGTGGTTTCTACCTTGATTGTTATACTTAATTGTATTGGTGAGTATACAATTAATTTATATTCACAATACTTCAGGCGCACAGGAAAATTTACACTTTTTAATTTCAAACTTGACATTTCTGTAAATTAGTTTGCAGAGATTACGGGTTAAACATAATAGAAAAAATAGGTTCAGAATCTGCAAGCGGTTTTTTGATTTTTTCATTTATCGAACTTTTCGCAACCGATAATTGAATTTTTATGGAAATTATGGATTGTTTATTCGTAAAGAATTTTTTAGCTATCATTTGTCCATTTTAGAAAAAAGCCATTAAAAAACCCCACTGTAAACATTAAAATTTAACAAGAAATATCTTTAATCTTTATGTGTAGTTAAACTATGTTGTCAGTGATATTTTGAATTTAGAAAAGAAAATTTTTCATTTATTCGTGGCTTAACCTGGACCTTAAGAAACCTGTTATTCTAAATCAGTTGATACTAATGCTGATCCCTTGTACTGCTCATATAGTCCCGAAATTATTATTTCTTTATCCAATATAGAATTATATTCATGGCAATCCGCTGAAAAAATGAAGAACCAATACTGTGAAAAGGCGCAAAATTGGTTGCTATGTCTTCTCAACATTTTATAGAATGTGAATCCGTTATCATTGAACCTCTGCGCTTGATCTTTAATTAATCATTAACAACTGGAATTTTGCGAAGCTCTTAATGTTGCAATATTTACCCTGATTTATAAGACTGGTACCTGACAGCATGTAAACAACTACTGATCTTATCAATACCGAATGTAGTCTTCAAAATATTAATAAGGATATCGAAATTCGCCTTCAAAGTTAATTTTAAAATATGATGGCAGATGAGGCAATCGTTATTGTCTCTAGTAGGCTCAAAGTCACAAAATGTCACTGTTTATAGACAATAACAATAATAATATAATATACTCCATAGACTCATGAAAATAGGCAGGAAGGTGATATTCATGAAGAAGAGATGCCAGTATCTGAGATAGGAGAATTCGAATCATATAGTTTTCTACAGTTTTTCTGTGTGTCATAACCGCCATTAATGCGAAAATGCTACTCTGTATCACTTTGTAAATGTATCTACTTGTTGCCGACAAGCTCTTTCAAATTGTTCACCAGACGAGATAAAAATTTCTATACGATTTTGTGGTCATTGAATTCGAATCCGGGGTTGGTTTGTATCCGTCACGTCGCATTTGGTTCCTAACCTAAAAAAAAATGATGAAAGTTTGAACATTCATGGAAACACCTAGAAAAGAAAGCGGTTATATATTTTCAGGGTCGCTGAATCCAAATTTAAAGGTCATTTGAATCGGCGAGGTCGCATTCGATTCATAACAAAAAAATTGAAACACTGAAAACTTTTCTCGACATCAATTGTTCGTATTCAGCGCCTGGTACATAGAACTTGTTAGTCATTATTTGAGCATGGCTATCAGTCTGTAGCACAAAATCCTGCTGCATTGAAATATACTGTGACGATGGCAACTGCCCCGAAAGGGGATGTGTAAAATGATTCGTTCTCAGATTTGTTCAGGTAACGAAGACATCGAAGGCGCACTGCTTCGCAAGTAGGCGTGAGGATGTGGGGATGAAGCCGCAGTGTTTTATTAATTTTTTTCAAGGTTATGGATGAAATGCAGCCTCGCCGAGTCAAGTAACTTTTAAATTTGGACTCAGCGACCTTGAAAACATATAACTGCTTCGCTTTTGAGTGTTTCCATTAATGTTCCAAGTTTTATCATTTTTTTGAGGTTAGGAAGGATATTCGACCTGATTGAGTCAAACCAACCCCGGATTCGGATTCAGTACCTTAAAAACGTATAGAAATGTATATCTCGTCTGGTGAACAAAAACTTTTTTTCGCCTTAATTTTCAATGTTTTTGCATTCACTGTTCCATTTGTCAAGTCTTAATGTTGATATATGAAAGGTATCATTGTGTTGTGGTATTTGGTAGTAGCAGTAAGAAGAAGAATATTCGGGGACTATGGATTACTATTTACTAAGATAGAGTGGGATGTAATTATCTCTTTGGGTAGAAGGCAGGAATATGTGAAGGTACCTCACGAGAGGGCATGAGTATGAGGGGAGCTACTGGTAAATGTGGAAGGAGGGACTGATGTGTCTCCCTGATAAGATCGAATGAAGTAATGGGAGCAAGAGTGATGAGAAGAAGATCCAATAAGAGAGTTAGAGGGCAGATGCTGATGCAGGTAAACGTATAGTCTGATGTGTCTATCTCATAAGATAGGAAGAGATAGCGAGTGGAATCCTAATCTGGAGAAAAATGTTGTGAGGAAACTAAAATGATGTCTTAGTTGATCGGGTGTCATCGATTTTGACTGCTTTCTTTTGGGAAGAAACGGGTTAGCGGAAATTCACGCTGTTAATAAAATTGAGACGGGATAAAGTATGTTTCAGCGGAAACGGACAAGCTGGTATTCCAACTGGCCGGTTAGCGGAGGAGTGAGGGGCTGGGTGGAGGGAGGAGTGTTTTTAAGATTTGAACATTTAATGCCTTGCAGTCGCAACCTAGGGCTGGTAATCTGATGTAGGGTTTTTATACAGATGCTGGTAGTCAGCTCCCAAGCATATGAGATTCTGTGCCAGTGCGTGCCTTGTTATAGCGGAATCCACGTCTTTTAATATACCAATTAAATATTCTTGCCTTATGCGAGCCGCATATAACAAATTCAAAAATGTGCATTTTGTAAAAGCATTCTACTAGATTGAAATATATTTTAATGTCGTTATCTCAATTAGACTATATGGTGACAGGAGCTTTGATGGGGTACGCGAAGCTTACTTGGGTGTCAAAAAACAGGATCGCCACGGTAAGACGCTCTACCCTAACAGCCTACCTGCTTAACTACGTCATAACGTTGCGGGAGTTCACTTAAGGTGGGAAGCACACATATAGAGAATAAGCATGGTATCGATCTCGCGTCGACCAACAATGCTGGGGCTCTGATGCTTATAGCCAATTGAAAAAGATGAGACTTATTTACTGTTAGGATTATTTCGTGACGTAGAATAAGACTGTCTTTGAGTTTGACAATCGCGCCATCTGAAACGCGAAAATATCGAGAAATAGTATTTCTATGTTATTGGAGCAATTTTAATGAGAAAGAGAAATCAATATCATTTCATTTTAATCAAAATGTTTATAATGCGATTTAAAATTAATTACTTATTATAACATTGCTTGTTAATATTTACAGTTAAACACGGACGTAGCAAACATATTCAAACATGTTAAGTACTAAAGCAAGAAAATAATTTTGTTCAACATATAACACTGAAGTTTCTTTCTCATTTCCGTTGAATATTTATTTTACTTTTCTCATAAAGTTAGGCAAGAAATGATCAAAATCCTATTCACCATGCAGTAAAACCCAAAGAAAACTGTTCATAACCCTCTGACTGTTTACGTTCGAAGTTAGACCCTGTCTGGTTTACACAGATTTAGATGATTTAAAATTTGGAACCGAGACTTACTTTTACTATATACCTTTCTTTAATAACTTTAAAAATTTACTAATTTGTGTGTAATTCCACAGAAATAGTATCTGGTATGCCGCCCAAAGGAAGAGACTTTCTATCACGTGTGGGGATAACTAAGAAGCGTGCGTATCCTAAAGGTAACTCTAGTTTTTAAGTGAATAACAGATGCTCACAAAAAAGTGCGTAATGCGAAAGATCGGAGTATGGTATCAGAGTTTTCCCCTAGACAATGAAAAATTTCTTAGTAAATGTGCTTCTCTGGTTATAAATTACCCTTGGTATTCAAATCACCTCGAAAAAGATCAGGCATATTAATTTTATTTATTTTTGTGTGCAGAATATGAATCCGAGACAGGTTTCCCCACACAACATCGGGGTTCTACACTAGACGCAACAAATTCCCTATAAAATCAGCTTTTCCGGGTATGAAATAACCCGTGTTATTGAGATCGTATGATTGAGAATCATATCTTGATGTATTCTTGGGCTATACATACGAATCCGATCTTTTTTTTCCTCAACAGGTCAGTTTTTACCCCTAGATACGATAAATTTCCTATGAACGCAATTCTCAAGAGCATGACGTCATCTTTATTACACTGAACATCATACATATAGTGTAGCCAAGTCTAAGTAGGACTCAATCTAATTTGATTTATCTTTCGTTAGCTCAAGTTGCTCGAGCAGAATTCGAAAGGAGATAACAGTTTCTGTCAATACTTCTTATCTTGTCTGAAAACTTTCTCAGATTGTTATTAATTTTATACTCCTCACAAACGTAGAAGAACGATTGAAGTTTGCTATTATATTTGTTTAAAGTTTTAAGAAGCACTTCACTGTTTAAAGAAGATTTGAAAAATTGTTTTGTTGGATCTATGAGAGTATATAAGAGCTTTGACGAGGAGATTGTCAACTCGTCATCATATACACTAAAGCTTCATCATCGCACCAAACGCCCCCTGCAGGAAAATTTATACAACAACGCTGGAGGCTATATTACCTTAGTGGATTGGAAAACGAATCATTCCACATATCCCCTTTTAGTTGAAATTATACCTTTTGAAATTTATGAGAAAAATGTTTTTTTCTTTGAACTTCAAGAAGTCAGATGTTTTTATCCTGCGATCAGAAAATCTGTTCCTTCTTTCGGCTATAAATTTTCCAGACTCAGGGGAAAGGTTTCAGTTGCGAAGTTGAATTCACTATAACGTCATTTTATAAAAAAAGATAACACTTTAGGAAATTCTTCGAGTCTATGGAAAAAGTTAAAGGCTCGGAAGCGAAAGCTCCCATCTGTATTCAACCACGAAAGTACCCCCAAGATAATTTTTTTGAATAATTTCACTAACAAATGCGGTATTATATTAAAACAACCTGGCTTTCAGACATTTTTTGTATTTGGGGAAAAACTTTGGAGATTTAGCTGAAATCAAAGGTCAAATTCATATTCAGCATCTGAAATACATGAAGATACCACATGACTTCATATTCAGTGGTAAGTCGCTATACGAAAACATGCTTTTCTAAGGAATCTTCTGTGTCTAGTGGAAAAACTAGACGAGCTGGGGAAAAACAAGAATCACGTTCGTATTCAGCACCCCAGAAAAAAATCAAGATATCGCATTCGGATCGCTTTCTAGAATAATTAAACAATTACTGTAACTCCCTGTACGGAAAACCTGCTTTCCTATGGAATTCAACATCCAGGAACTACACCTGAGACGTTGAAGCAAAACTAATGTCAAATTCATATATGACGCATTAAAATACATAAAAGTATCATGTCCGACCTGTTTCCAAACGATTTAAAAACTCAAATTAATTGATAACAAAAAATCTGATTTTCAAGGGAAATATTCACATCTAGCGGAAAACCCTGATGTTCTCAGAAATTTCAACCAAAAGGGTTATTTCATACCCGGAAAGCTGCTATTCTAGGGAATTTTCTGCGTCTAGGGGAAAATCTTGATATTCTGGGGAAATCTAGACTAGCATTCGTATTCTGCGCACAAACATAAATAAGAATGTCATTCCCGACCTTCTTTCAAATGATATTAATACGAAAGGTAACTTATACCCAGAAAAACTGATTTGCAAGGGAATTTTCTGCACCTACGGAGAAAACCCTGAGATAGTAGGGAAAAACTGTAATCAGACTCGTGTTCACCGCCCCTAAATACGTGTAGATACGATGCAATAGATACCTCATAAACCAATTTCAACCAAAAATTATTCACTTCTCTCTGCGATCTCATCTCATATTATATTTTAAAACGATTAGGTTTGTAAAAAGTGTTTTAACCTTTCTCAAACTTTCTTACAACCTAACAAAATAATCCCAGCTATTTTAAATCCTCCTATTATTCCAAAAGAATTAGGTATTATATGGAAAACTTCTGAGCACAATTTAGTTTTCTTTTTTTTTCTTACAGGATTAACTTCAGAATTCCTGTGTTCATCAAATAGCTCATCTCACCCTGGGATTAATCACTGCGCACCTTCTTCTTCTTCTTCTCCTTCTGATAGACATATTTCTCCTGGCAAGTATTCTAGTGATCTCGTTAGATTTATGTATACTCCTTAACAACTTAAGTCTACCCAACTTCATCCTCACAAGAATCCTAAAACGCTATTCGAAATTCGCGAATACACTTTTCCTGTCAGTAAGATAATCAGAAGACCACAAAAAAGAGTAAAGGGTTCCTCAAACCAGACCAAGTGGATTATATGTTTTCTGGATCACGGAAACCGAATATGGTACGTGTATTGCTCCATCGCGTCAGCGTTTCATTTAATCCTCAAAAAACATCTTGAAACTATAAAACCCAACAATATCAATCCTCAAGTCACATAACCCTATACATTCATAGCTCAATAACTTTGAAATCGATAACCTATAATCCTAAAACTCATAACCTATAATTCCATACATCCACTACTTCGTAACCCTAAAAGTCATAAGCTCTACAACCCTGAAGTGTTTTCTAAGAAAATTGCATGTCTCAATGTAACTCCGAATCAGAAACTTCATATTCTTATAGCCCCATAATCGCAACAACAAATAGAATTACAAATAAATGTTCTAAAGCCTGTAATCTCAGAAAGCTACAATCAAAACATATACTCGAGACTTAATTCTTGTTTTGGGGAAAGTTTAACCAAATATTTTATATTATTTCTCAGAAACTTTGGGTCTCCAAAACTTAAATTCAAATACTTAATAAGGTCAAGATTTACTGCATTGTAATAACCTGAATTTAGCGATACCCAGGAATAACGACGTGGACGCAGCCGGCTTCTGTTCCCTTTAGGGTGTTTGATTTCAGTGAGTCTCCTCGCCTCTCACAATTCTCAAAGATCTTTATTTAATCTTATTTCTTATAAATTCTG
The DNA here is from genome assembly GCF_010883055.1 of Belonocnema kinseyi. NCBI lineage: Eukaryota > Metazoa > Arthropoda > Insecta > Hymenoptera > Cynipidae > Belonocnema > Belonocnema kinseyi. Next base: position 2,374,699 of record NC_046662.1, on the reverse strand, counting down.
GATCTCCAAAACTTAAATTTAAATACTTAATAAGGTCAAAATTTACTGCATTGTAATAACCTGAATTTAGCGATACCCAGGAATAACGACGTGGACGCAGCAGGCTTCTGTTCCCTTTAGGGTGCTTGATTTCAGTGAGTCTCCTCGCCTCTCACAATTCTCAAAGATCTTTATTTAATCTTATTTCTCATAAATTCTGGATCTCCAAAACTTAAATTTAAATACTTAATAAGGTCAAGATTTACTGCATTGTAATAACCTGAATTTAGCGATACCCAGGAATAACGACGTGGACGCAGCAGGCTTCTGTTCCCTTTAGGGTGCTTGATTTCAGTGAGTCTCCTCGCCTCTCAGAATTCTAAAATAGCTTTATTTAATCTTATTTCTCATGGACTTTTGGTATCTAAAACTGAAATTTAAATACTAAATGCAATTTCATTTACTGTTGCATTTTAGGTTTATAGGTTTATGCAGTTATAAGTTCAAAAGTTTAAAGGTGAAAGGGTTATAGAAATGTGGTGAAGTAGAGCTTCAGCTGTCCGCCTCAAAGTATTTTATGTCGCACCTAAGATTTGTAGGGTTATGGGGTTTTGTGCTATTAGGGTTACAAGGTTTTGGATTACTGGGATTATAGGTTGTTGTATTTATAGGGTCATGGGATGTCAGGATAATGTAGCTTATGGGTGTTGAGGTAATGAAGTGATGGACGTATGAAATTACAAAGCTAAAACTCTTCGAGATTGCGGTTTGAAATTTGCGTGTAAGTTTTGTTTGCATTTTTTTCTGTATTTTAGGTTTGTAATTTATTGAGATTTATTATTTCGAGGTTATAAATCTTGAGGTTATATCTTTTGGGGTTATAGGTTTTTGACCTCACGGTTATCAAGCCATAAAAGTATAGGGTTATATGGCTTAAGGGTTGATATTGTTAGATTTTATAGTTTTAAGTTGTTTTTTCAAGTTCGAAGAAAACGCTGACGTAATTATGCAAAACAGGTTTTAGATTCGGTTTCAACGACAAAAAAATATATAATCCACTTGATCTAGTTTAAAAAACTCTTCACTTATTATTTGCGTGGTCCTGTGTAATTAAAGTATGAGGAGACACTAGAACCCTCTGCTAACCAAAGATCGAAATGTTTTAAGTACAGTCAAGATCCGTTTATTGCAAGGCTCCTAAAATAAATGGGTCCCGTTTATCGTAGAATAAGGAAAAATTTCACTAGCCACCACCACTTCATTGGTGTATGTAATGAACTTACGTATTTGTATTATATTTTATAAAAAGTGCATTCCCCTTGGTTGCAAATTAAGCTTTTAACGGAAAATTTAACTATTCTGTTGAGATCGGTTGAAATTTGTTAAAATTTTGTTAAAGTTTTTCTTTTGAATGTAACATTTTTCTCTTCTGTTAAAAATTCCAGTGCATGGTTAAAAGATTAATTTTTTTAACTTGAAATGTAGGAATTTCTTTTTTGGTTTAAAATTGAGTTTTTCGGTTGAAAATTCACCTTTTTGATAGAAAATTTAACAACTTTATTAAAAGTTAAACCCTTTTCTTAAAAAATAACTTTTTTCGTTAAAGACTCATAATCTCAATCAAAAATGTATCTCCTTGGTTGAACATTTGACTATTTTGTTAAAAATTCCTATTTTTGGTAGAAAACTAATTAATAAAATGTGAATTATTTGTTCTGAAAATTTAACCATTTTATTGAAAATTACATTTTATACTTAAAAGTTACATCCTTTAAACTAGAAATTAAACTAATGCAGTGAAATATTCTATAAATATTCTATAAAGAAACTTTTTGAAAACATATTTATGTAGTTTATCAAACTTGTAACTCTCATTTTTATTTTATAGGTAACAATAGTTTCGAATATTTCCTTCACTTTCGATATGTATTGAATTTTAAACATAATTTTATTATTGAAATTTTTCATATTTAATTTCAAATTCTGAACTCATTTTTTAAAAATTAAATTTGTAATTCATCTTTTTCAAGTTTAAATTATTTTGGAACTCAAATTTTACATTTATTATTGAACTGATTATCCTCAATTCTAGCTTTTATCATACTTTGAAAATGTAAAAATATTGGAACGTAATAAAAGGAAAACTTCATCATTCCAATTTTACATCTAAAGTGTCAATGAACGCAATTATGCCGATGACTTATAACAGTAAATAAACATGAAATGTTTAAATTACTCGAATTTGTAATATTGTCTCTTTGCAATATTGTCTTCTTATATAGAATTAAATTTTAAGCATGTCATTGATGAGATATCAAGCTGACATTGCTTCATGTAACGGTCTTAGTATCTGCAATGTTCAGTTTAAAATTAACCCAGTCCCGCCTTTTTAGCTATTGGTTTACCGAGAGATGTGAAAGAGTAGGGGTTAGGGGACCAACTTTATCACGCGATAAACGAGTTCCGAGTATGGTAATATATGAGTCCTGTGATAAACGGGTCCTGCAATAAACGGGTCCTGCAATAACCGGGTCCTTCAATAAACGGGTCTTGACTGTTTGGCTAAAAATAGACATTTTCAACTTTTCGTATCGAATATTTTAGAAAGTCTGATGTAAAAGAAAACTTTGAACAATATATTCGTTTTTAGGACAACAAAGTCCAGTCTTTGGGTACAAAAAAAGTTAATATTTTTCGGCCTGTGTCTTAAAAATTAGACAGTAATTTAAAATAAAACATTCCAAATATAGAGATATGAGAAAAAGGCAAGAATAATTCCAGCTACGATTCATTGACTACAATGATATTGAAAATTATGAGATGCAAATTTCAAACAGGGAGTCAAAGAGGTTAATCGCTTGTATTTGCACAAAGACTAGGTTACATCATTTGTAAATGTTGCATCATGTAAAACACTCCAATAGATCAAAATATCTCTTAAAATTATAAATGAAACAATTGTAACGTCAATTGTTCTTCATATTAAAATATAATTAGGAAGTTTATATACGACCTAGATTCCGTTTGGGTAGAAAAATATGTTTAGAATGTTGTTCGTGGGTGGAACCTAAAACCGAATGAATAAACTCATTAAAAACTTGGGGTTCCCGAAATATTCTTTTCTTTTTTTCTTCATTAAATTCATTTGAAAGTGGAAAATAAACTTTTTAGTTTTAATATGTAGAGTTCCTGAAAATAAAACTAAGAATCGATCGACCAAATTTGGACAAGCACCAAGAAGTGTTCCTATTGAAATTGACAAAAAAGCAAATAAAGAAAAATACTTTTTTCTCTTACAAAAGAAATTAAAATAATTTCCCTGGTTGGACGAAAATAAAAAAAACAGGAAACAAAAATGAGAGAACACAACTAATAATCATCACTATGGGTATCTGTATAAAGATCTGCTTGGGTTTTTTTTTTAATTAAAAATTATTTTTTCATTTGCCTTTTTAGTTTTAGTTTCTGGTAAAATTATAATTCCTTTATAAATTTACATCTCAAATCGACTAAAGATTAACAGCCAAAACTGTTAAGAACAATCTTCGAATTTTAACATAACATAATCTTGTAAAATTAATATACATGTATGGTAAAAGAGAGTCTATGAAAGTTAAACCGGTTGGAACAAATTAATCAACCTATATTATGTCAGCCTATTCAAATTTCCTAGTATATCTCTCATTATACTAGATAAGGATTATTACAATTTATTGAAATCAACAAGATCTAGAGCCGACTAAGCGATTGAATTACATCATTAAAATTTGTGTGACGATTCAATACGTCAAAATCCACACATTGAAATACGGATTCCACGATCACACAATGCTCTTCCACCACATTATAATTCGGAAGCACTCAGTTAGCAAGCAAAAACTAAAGAGCATACCCTACATGGATTCATCGCTGTGATAATCAATTAATAGGCCCACGATTGGACTTAGTTTTCTATTTTTTAATCTCTGTAGAATTCTTTAATATAATTTTCACGCTGCAAAACATTGGCCGATTGCTCTGAAAAGTCAGTTTTTATACTCTCAAATTTCCAGTGTTCATGCGCACTGTCGGTCGAATACAGAATGCTGGATGCCGGTTTGGCATACGGGTCGTTCATAATACAGCATCCTCACGTCACTCACCAGTTTACTAAGTCCGTTCTATCACATCGTCTGTAGTCTATGGCGAGGTGCGTCATGAGGATGCGCCGCGAGAATAACGCACACACTCCCTAGGCGACTACCTAGTCATCAGTGTGTGACAGTGTGGGTGTCACATTGTGACAGCCGAGCCAGCTGGTCATGAGTTTGCCTAGTTAACAATTCAAAGAAGTTTTAACGCCATATTGGTTGTTTATATTTTAGCTAAACAATGATACCTCAGTTTTCCTACGGTACGGACAGAGAGACATACAATTCTAGGCCACGAGAAGTTTGTTTAAGGCAAAATGCTAGGTTACAAAATATATATTAAATCTATGTTAAAATTGAAACTATTTTTAATAGTGTGATTAGATCCATCAACAGCGATATATTAGATAAAGCCTTTTACCCTGAACTAAAAAAATATTTCTCTATAAATATTTTTAGCAGTATAGTCGAACTTCGATTTGAGTTTGGTTTTGGTTCTGACATGCGCCTCTAATTAAAGAGATGTAAACTTAAACAGCACGGCCGTGATAACCATTTCTGTTGAACTTTACTTTGCAGTGAATAATATTTAAGAACTTTTTTTTGTTTTCTTTTAAAAACGAGACTTAGGTAAGTTGAATATTTAATGGAAATTAGGAATAAGTTTTGCTGCCATACTTTAATATAAATGTTTTCTTTGCTTGCGTACTTGAATAGTTTCCGGACCGTTAAAAAACTAATTTGAAATGAAAGCTTTTCTAAATATTAGATCAACTGCCTACGAAAAATAGAAACACCCTTTTTTATCGTATAAAGTAGACTTGTTCTGACTTGTCATAAATAAGCCATCTTTTCGAATTCGATCACACGAAATGATCCGATGGGTCCGATCGGGTACAAGCATTGGAGTCCCGCTGCTGTTCGATGCAAGCTCGCTATTGTGCTTATTTATTGTGCAAACGTGTGTGCTTTCTACTTCAGAGTGAACTGTCGCAAAGTGAGACAACATGAAGAAGTTATCCACTTAGGCTGTTAAGGTATAGCACGTCATCACCACGCTTCTGCTTTTTCACGCTTGACTGGAAACGCACGACCTCCATTTTTGTCCAAGCAGTTACTCTTATCTGAAACTGTGGCGTAATATGAATTCTCGAAAGACTCAAATTAGAAGTTAAAGTTAAAAATTTCAGAATGACTTTAAAGTTGGATAACAAGACATAGATAATACTGTCAGACAATATTGCTGCCATTTTGTAGATTTTGGATAGTTTTGCTAATCTTTTGAATTGTAAAAAACATAGACCAGATATGTGACCGGATGCTGTTATTTTCAATACAAAATAAATAAATCTGGATTCCCACAAGTGGTGTTATTTTATTCTAGGCCGAACTGCAAGACCTGCAATTAGCTCTTTGTCCTTACAGTAGAAAAACCAGTTTTCCAGAAAAAAATTATTGGCTTCCTCGCATGGTTTAATTTTTATACCTGTTATAATATATGTAAGGACTTGTTAGAATTTGCACATTGTTTGTGTTAGTGATAATACTTTTAAAGATTAAATAAAAATCTGTTCAAAATTAGTACTTTTTGGTAAAAACTGACCTTTGTGATTAAAAATGCATATTTTTTGGTGTAAAATTAAACTATTTCAGTTAAGGATTCATCATTTTTGTGAAAAATTCATCAGGTTAATTAAAGGTTAATGTTTTAAACATTTTTAACTATTCGATTATGATTTGAAAAAGTTTATTTTTTAGTTAAAACTAATCTATTTCGTTTAAACTGTGACTATTTCATCTGAAAATTTATGAGTTCTTGTTGAAAAGTCATGCTTTCTGTTCGAAAATGAATTTGTTTTTTCAAGAATTCATACTTTTGGTTGGAAATTCAGATACTCCACATGAATATGCATTTTGTCTAAAAATTTATTTATTCCATTTTTGGTTAAAAACTAATCTTTTTAAGTTTGAAATTCAACGTTTTGGTTGAAAATTCATCTATAATTGTAAATGAGTTTTCTTTCGGGATTTGAGAAGACACCCTAATAGTTTCTGTGTTTTATGAATCGTTTGAAAGAAACATAAAAATACATATAAAAGCGTTCATAAGAGAATAATCTAAATTGACTTTAACCATAAATTATTAGAGTTTCTCAAGATAAAGTGATAGCACACATGCTCGATGATGGCTAACGCAAAATCCCAAATACCTCAGAATGGTATATATAGAAGAAGAAACTGTATATTCATCAGTTACGATCTTCTCAAAATTGGAAATTGATAAGTTTTTTTTTGAAGTTTAATATAATGAAGATCCTTTATGTTGTGGTGATGAACTTTCTAATTATTCTTAATTCTATTGGTAAGTCTAACATTAATTTATATTTACAATATTCAAAACCCACAAATAAAAATTTTTACATTTAAGCTCGACATTTAAGATATTTTTTCCAAAATAGCTGTTTTCGGAAAAGCTTAAAATATCGCTACATCGAAAATTATTTTCAAGAGATTACGACTTCGATAAGGCTAGCGTAATAAAAGATTTAATTGGTTAAATTTCAAGACAGAGAACATGCGTTATATAATAGGAAAATTGGTTCAGAAGGCGCAAGTATTTTTTGGATTTACATTTAATTATCGACATTTCTGACAAAGATAATTAGATTTTAATGAAAATTATGGATTTTTCATTCGTTGCGAAATTTTCAACTGTTCTTTGAAAATACTATTAAATAATCGATTATAGAATTATTTTCACGACAAATCTCTAACATAGTGAACAACCTTGACCGGCAATAATACGCAGAATCGGATGCTGTGCCTCCTCTGTTTTTTTCTAGAATGTGAATCTGTTATCGTTGAACCTATGCGGTTTATTTATAATTAATTATAAAGAACCATAGTTTTTTAAAGCGCCGTGAAAATCTGTAGTTACCCCAATATATAAGACTAGTTCTCGCCATCATGCAGAGAACTACAGGCCCTATCAATTCTGAATGTAGTTCATTCGGAAATATTTTGTCAGAAGAGCAGATGAAACAGATGAGTCAATCGATCTTGGCGCTCGTAATTCCACTATTACTTTCCTTACATTGTATAGTCACTAATAATAAAAATAATGCGACATTGATGCATGAATCAAATGTTCAGCGCGTGATTAGCTACATAACATCTGATGAACAGTTTAATCCAAAAGTCAAGGCACTAATTTGAAACTTACAAAGAGAAAATTACACGTTGAAAAAGTATAAACTGGTGAACATCAAGCAACACTAGAAGCAAAAAATAGGAGCAGTTGAAAATTCGTCCAGTCCAGAAGAGAATCAATTCTTCTGGAAACAAGTATATGGAGGTACTCACAAACTAGATAAAGAATATTCAGATATCCCACTCTTTCGTAACGTTTGCCATTAGCCAGAATAGGACACGCGGTATCCCTAAGATCCCTAAGACCAGAGATTTATTAAGCCTGAAGAACTATAGAGCCAGTATGAAATGCAATAGTTGAACAATGCAGATGCAAGAGAGGACTGGAAGGTTGCACATATAATCTTTTAATAGAAAGGTGTATTACACAGGATTGTATCAGATATTGACGCAATCTGTTCATGGCTTGGATCGGCTACCGAAAGGCATTCAATAATAAGAACCAGGAGCTTCTTTTCAAGCTCCTTGAGTGCCTGTAGATGTATCTAAAGTAGTCAGATGGATGAAAGCGCTTATGCTCTTGCGGCGTACGAGATTTTCAATAACATCTGATAAAAAACAGGTGACTACTAGCCATGTCACATATAACGGAGGGGTCTTCCAAGGAGAATTTTCTAGTCCAGTAAGCTGGGGCATGCTTTTCTTGCCTTTATCTATTGTGCTTAGAGGCAAAAGCTCTGGATACCTATGTGGCTCGCCGAATAGAACATCATTTAAGGTCAACCAACTTTTATATATAGACAACCTAAATCTCTTTGCCGCTCCATAAAGACCTTAAAATCCTTGTGACGACGGTCAATAGATACTCCAAAGCGATTGACATGAACTTTGGTGTGGACAATTGTGCCTGCGTCAATCTATATAAAGGAAAACTGTGTGCATGTGTTTCAAACGGCCCTTGAAAACAGGTATCGCCGAATTATCGGACAAATTTGGGCTTCCGAATTATCTCGAAAGGATAAGATCCAGGCGACCACCCGTGTGGAAAAAGCCAAGGTTAGCCCTGGTACAAAAGGGTTTCTGGTAGGGGATTAGTCGGGCTATGTTTGTTTTTTAAGAGCCTAGCCGTGCGCTGGTCGGGGACTCGCTAGACAAAATTTACATCAGAACCCCAGTCGGGGGCTGACTGGGCTCTGATCGGACACATCTTATGATCGTATGTTCAGACGGTAGCTGGCCGCGCGCTGATTGGCAATAATAAAATTGTTAATCTTTGCTTATAACTTAATTATTTTCTCTAATTTCATTAAAAAATGGATGCATATACCCGCATGGATGTTCCACGCGTGAAAATATATTGGGTGAATATCTTTTTCACACCACAAATTTTAAGGTTTCATGAGTGCAGACTTTCAACGTTCACGATTAAATTTCTGAGTCCCGTCGTTTAAAATTTTTTATATTTATAAAAAATTACATTTCCTGTCATTGTAAAAAATTGAAAAATAATCTAAAACGGGAAAAAACAAAATATTACGCGAAGAAAAATTGTAATCGATTCAAATCATTTATTTCAAAAGTATTTTACTGATATTCCTGTTAAAAGTTCGTGTATTTTATATTTACATAACGCCGCATAATAATAATTAATTAGAAAAAAAGTACTTAGAAGTTGGCACTTCAACTTTTCTAAACTGTAGCTTATGAGGATGGCTTTTTCAAAGAGTTTCAACTTGTCGGTTTAGCGCAGTGTTTAGCACTATTAATATTTAAAGACAAAATACTCGCAATCATTCAATATTTATTTTTAAAATCTTTTTTGTCTCTTAAAGACTACGTGAAAATAGTTAATGTTACCTGTGTGCTGGGCGTTCGGAATTTTATATATTAATATGCTTCAATTCTACAGTAAAAAAAAATGAAATTGATCCCCCAACTCAGTGATAGATGCTCTTCATACAATTGAAACACGAATTATTTAAATCTAGTAAAGCAGCAATTAATCTTTTCCGGGCCACGGTCGAAATCCCCGGACAGCTCCCGGACTGCTCCCGGCTAGCTTCCGGCCATGATCCATGGCCGGACGCTGGCCAGTGCAGCGTGAAGATGCTGGACGGATTCCGATCAGAAACTCCGGCCAGCTCTCAACTTCAAGCTGGGCTCTCCAGCCGTAGACTGGCGAGCCCCCGACTTAAATTTCCACCCGGGCAATCTTCTGGTCGTTACTATACTGCTCTACGTGTTTGGCGCAGTAAAATGAAACGTTGATGAGTTGAACCATCTTGACCGAAGCATACGCAATATGATGACAATCTATCGTAACCACCATCCTAGATCTTCTGTACCTCGTATATACCTTTCCCGAGAAAAAGGGGTTAGAGACTTACTGAGTTTAGAGTTTCTTCATCGAAGAACGGTTTTAGCTACTGCCTGCTCAGTTCTAAACAGCACACATTCTATAATGCGACTTATTAATCAGCATGGAATCGTCAATCAGTATCAAGTATACGGATCTTCTGTCTAGATAACCGCAAGCATCCCTCGCGTTCCTCAAAGGTTCACAGATGCTTGAACTTATACCTCGTTAATCTAAAGGCTTCCGCTAAATAAAAAAAACGAACACGTTGTAACAATCTCCGTTACCGACCATAATAAAATACATTTTTGCTTAGACAGGCTGGTGACCTTAATATCGTGAATTAAATGATAAAGCAAATTTAAATGAGGATATGCTCTAGGATGCAAATGTAATTATTCAAACTATTAATCTATTTATGACTATGGTCAAGGCTTTTTCCTACATGAAGTAGATTATAGTCTTCTGTGTGTTGTAATCTTTATTAATGTGTAAATGTATCTTACACAGGATTACTTTGTAAATTTTTATATTCAAATACATAAATAAATTCTATTTGATATAATTTTGTAATACATTAAGTCGAAATGACTGATAAATTATTTCATTACTAATAATAATGCGAAATCTATTGCAATCACACCTAACGAAAATTTTATTTTATAAATTTTAATTTTTTTAGTTCGACTTTAGCCCGGGGTGAAAAATGTTGTGACTGTGGTCACAAAATGTCAGTTTCAGTGGGCTAGCCCCTTAAGCTTAGAAAATTCGGAAAATACACTTCCTTCGCACCTTTTTTCGCCAAAGTGATTTAAAGCGAAGAGAAAGATCATAGAAGCACAGTAGAAAACTTCATTAACTATATTTCGCCTTGGAACTTTTTCATTCACAATGTCTAATTTATTGCAAAAGTGTACATTTACATTGAATTTACAAGTAGTTCTTCGCCCTTCTTTCAGAAAATAATTTTAGGAAGAAGACTCGAGATTCACCATGTAAAGATGAATGAGTTCTAGATAATCTTTTGCGTTGAAGTTAATTTTAGGAATAGAAAATTTTCAGTTGCTCTCTTTTTTATTTTGTCGAGCTTTTTTGATGATATCAACAGTTTGTATCCTTATTTGCTGTCTGGGATCTACGAGCATTGTAATGAGTAAGTTTTCTGGGTGCAGTGCAAACGCACCCGTATTCGTTATCCCATTCGCAGCAGTGAGCCACCGACCATGACAAAGCGCACCTGGATCTCTATTCGCAAGATTATCTGGAACAATGCCGCTGCAAACAGCTTGGTACATTTCCAAGAGGTATTTTTGATAAGTACTGAGACATTCTGGGTCTATATCAGGTAGGTAAACAACAATTTTCTTAAATTTCATCATAGTTTTTTGCTCACAGGTCTTCATTTCCTTCCCTATAGGACCAGAAAATAAAGCAGGTCCCGTTGGAGTACCGTCAAGGTGGGTAATAAGATGCTTAAGAGGAAGTTCATCAAAATGCTGCTTCAGATATCCACAGAGCTACCGCTACTGGGGGTATCATGACCAATGTATTTGCTACCTGGCTCCGATACCAGGGATTCATGTTCTTTTACCACTGACTTTATTTTGCGAGAACCGTCTTCTTTTTCGCAATAAATTGTTTCATTTTTCTTACCATCACAGTATAGTGCAAGGAGAGACCCTTTCGAGCTTCTTTGGAATTGAGCTGTTTCCACTCTAGTTTTTTTCTCTCCCTTTTCATTTTAGACGAATCAATAATGTTTCTTGTATCGCCACCTTTAATAATCTCAAAATCTTTAAGGGCAGAAGAAGAAATTTCTGCGGCGACAACGCTCGATACTGCGAATCTATCAGCGGTTTTTACCGTTTTTTTTAATCGTTGCCGCATTTGCATGAAAGGTTTTGAATTCAACCAAAAATGCACTGCAAAGTCAGGGTCATATGCATTAGCTGCGGCTGTAACCGGCGCTTGCTCCGCATCAATGTCAGACGTATTCTCAACAGTGAAAACAGTAGAACTTTCCAAATTTAGTCTCTAATTATCTTTCACTGTTAAATGAATTGTCCTTTCTGCTCCCTTCTGAGATCGATCAAGCAGCTTTGTCATAGGTATATTAATTGAAGCCAGTGCCATAATTCGGGGACACCTTTGATCTAGTAGAAATTGTTGCTCCCTCGAAGGTAGTTTTTATGCGTCTCACACTTCCTATCGGAATTGATGCCTTGCGCTACAATTCATCAAGTCGTATTGCAGTGACATCAGCTACTCCATTGAAGGACGGCTTTTTTATTTCCGTTTGCGGCCACGATCTGAAGACAAACGTGGAGGATCAACCTCAGCACATTACCGACTGTAGGGAGTACTCTATCATTCAGCTCAGACGAGGTTCCTACGACAAAGCACTTCTGTTTTTCCCTTCTGACAACAGACATGGTGTACAACTGTGATATGGATTATGTAATCTGGTGAAAAGTGGAACAGAGAAGATAAAATATCAACTGTGTAAAAAATAGTTCCTCACTTGTGTAAAAAATGAGTCACTAAAGTGCTTCAAAAACATTCAGATATCAAATGTGTTTTAAATTGAAATATTTGTTTTAACTGATTGTGTTATTATAAGACAGTATGAGAATCTTAAAAGGAAAAAACGTAAATATTTAAAAACAAAAAAGTGACACTAGCTTTTGCATTGAACAGTGCGACTTTTGTGTATTTTAGTACTTAATTATATATTGTGAATGAAACACTTCCAAGTCTCAAAGACGCGCCCGCCAGTAGGTTAATGAAGGTTTCAACTGTGCTTCTATGATCTTTTTCTTCGCTTTAGATCACTTTGGGGGAAAAGGTGCTCAGAAAGTATTATACTTGAGTATTGTTATTTGTAAGGCATATTCAAAATAATCTGACACCGATTTAGAAGCTATAAAATTAATAAATAGAAATTTACTTGTATTATTTTGAATTTATTATTGACATCAAGAATTACTTTATTTTTTGTCTTTCTACAGAAATATCATCAGGTATGCCACCTAAAGAAAGGGACTTTCTTTCGCGTTTGGGGATGACTAACAAACGTCAGAATCCGAAAGGTATGCCCATTTTTGAACAAAATAATCCCCCTAAATCGTGCGATTCTAATAAAAAATCCTTTTTTATTACACCTTCGCAATGAACTTAAATTTTTAAGTGGTAGGATAACTTTAAAAATTAGAGAAAGCTTGATACCTGTTTTTTAATTAATGGTTATCTTGATAGAATACCTCAGATTTCACACATACTTGAAAAACAAATATTAATGAAAAATTTGTTCATTTCTCTTTCTGCCATCTTATACTATTTTTAAAATCATCCAGTTGGAAGAAAGTTACGTCACATTTATCCAACCTTCTACCAAGCTAACAAAACAATTGCAGCTCTTTTTAAATCCTCCCCGTCCCCTAAAAGCATTCAGTAATGCATGGACAACCCCTAAACGAAATCTATTCTTCTGTTTTTTCTTGCAGGATTAGGTTCAGAGGTCGTGTGTTCCTCAAATGGTGCATCTCTTCCTGGAGTTGATCGCTGCCCACCTACTTCCTCTTCTTCTTTATCTTCTGATAGACGTCTTTCTCTTGACCTGAATTTTTCTCCCGCTATTCCTCACTCTTTTGACAGGTCTCGTTCTTTTGCCGAGCGTCCTTTTCGTGAGAGGTCTAGGTCTCCTCCTGCCGAGTATTCTACGCCTCTCAAGTATTCTAGTGCTGTCATTGGAGAAATGCATACTCCTGAGCAACTCAAATCTATTCGACTTATTCCCCATAAAAATCCGCGAACGCTTTTCGAAATTCGTAAATACACTTTTCCTGCTGGTAAGCCAATTCAAGTGAGAGGAGACCGTAGAGCCCTTGCGCCTATGCCAACCGAAGAAAAAAATGTTTTAACAACGAACAATGGCGACGTCCTTGCAATATTGGATTATAATAATACACGGCTTCGTGGAATTTATATAAGTAATCATCTCGATGCCACAAGGGCTAAAATAAATATGTATAGTGGCAATGTTTCCCAACTGAGCTTGAATGAACTGAAGGAAACTCCTCTACGTCCTTCAATATCAAAGAATTTTAACATGGTACTTCGTAACCAGACCTAAATCGAAATTTTCTGCACCGCTTATTTCATTCAAGAACCTGTAAAACCAAGTCTTAAATTCTTTGTGAATAGAAAATAGAACACTTTCAACCATAAGGTCGCTTGAGGCCATCAAGATTCTATTCCGGTCCTTAGATACAGAAAAAAATTCATGTCTTTCGGTCTCTTTGAACATCCTTGGCGTTAGACTAAAACATGACAGAATACTTAATTTTCAATTATAGTAGTATTAAAAACTGCTATATTATGCATTAATAAATACTGCCATCCAATTGATCAAATTGAGTTGCATCAGTGAACTTATTCCTCATCACATTTCCTACAGTTTAAGAATCTTTATCATCAAAAAAATAATTTAGTCTAATGCACAAGCTCTATATTGTAACGTGGGCCCACAAATTGACGTGCGAGGCAAATTCTCGAACTGAAGTTCCCTGTCTGCCCAAATCTTACGGATTGGGATAGTCGCGACAAGCCACACAGTAAAAAAAATGTTCAAAATGATACCGAAATCAATGTTATTTTGATATGCAACACAAATGATTCCGAAATAAAGAGAATTTTGATCGGTCGGAATAAATGATCGACTTTTGAAAATATAATACTTAAGTTCATATGGAAGCTTTTTATGGTTTCTGATCATGCAGTTTACTTGAAAACTTAAAAAATTAACGAAATATAATATTAGAAAATATCTCCTGCTAACTGTAGTTGTCCATTGAGTGCGATTAGATACAAATTCGAGGTGATGTCGTTATGATATCAGCGCCAAAAAATGGTGGCCATTTAGTTTAGTCTGAAGAAGATCAAATTGATTCCCAGAACAGATCATTATGATCTCGAGAGTCAAATGATCGTTGAAACAAAATTTTTTGCAAGAAAAAGGATACTTTTTTTTACTTTGTGTAGCGCGCGCCCAAGGCCCTCGGAAATAACGATGCTTGCTCCAACTTCACTCGTCACTAGTTCTTGAATGTACCATAATCGCATGAGTCTGAGTTATACAAAAATTGAAATTGATACTAAATCTATTGAAAATGTAGCTATTAGATTCTCCATTTTAAAGGTGAGAGAAGTTTGAAGCTGGTCCTTGTCTCAAGTCTCCTCTCATATGAATATTCATTCCTTTGTTTTGTGTAACGAAGGTGTCACACGTCTTGTTTTGCAAAGTCGAATAAAAATGTATAAAAGAAAATACCGAATTCGTTCAAGTTCTTTAGATGAGGATGAGGAGTATTGAATAAAAAAAAAATACGACGTTTAGAAAACAACTTAGAGGATCGACGACTGGATGAGTGGAATTAGGAAATAAGAAGTTAGTACCAAATAGGTTAGATTAATTACGTAGTTGCGATGGCAAAAATAAAAGTATCGGTGGCCACCTAGCCAGTCTTTACAAGTGTTTTATTTTCTTGCCTATCTCGGTTGTTTCGGTTTTTAACCGTGTTTAGAAGCATTATTGTCTGTTATTTTGAAATAAGCCGTTTTTCTTTTCTCTCGGTGTATCGGATAGTGGCTTCTTTGTACTGACGGTCTGCAACCGTTGATACATAGATCAATCCGGGCATTGGGCAGACTCATGTTTCGAGCTAATCAATTCATGTAGTGAAACTTGAAAAGGAAGAACGTCTTGCAAGGCGTTTTTTGTTTAAAAATTTTGGTGACATATAATATCCTGTCCCAATCTAATTTAATTGTAAAACTACTTAAAAGTAATGCCTTGTCCTAGCGGTCTGCAACCGTTAGTAGACACAAAAATAGGCTGTTGTTCTTTTAAATCTTATGTTTCGATCCAATCGATTTATGAAGTAAACAAATGGACACGTGATTTACTTGAATCATTTTATTTAAATTATTTTATTTCATCATAATCGCAGAGACAGCAGCGAAAGATTTTATAGAGATGATCGACATTATGAAAGAAGTTCAGGATGTAGTAGGAGTCTTTCGACGGAGGTCGCTGCTAGTGGCCCGGAAAATGAATCGATTGCTTCGAATGAAAATATCGGTGAAAGTCAGGGTGCAGCGAAGCAGACTGTTAATGTGTCAGTCTTAGCTGCTAAAGATAAAACAGTTGCAGCGGATGATGATAACAGTGCAGCTAATAAGGATAAAGATGCAGAAAAAGCAGAAGACAAGCTAGAGAATGCATTAAACGATATTCAATCTCTTAAAAATAAGACGTCAGCACCAAAGGATGGGCTTTCTGCAGGGGAATTACAGGCGATTAAACAAAGAATAGCTCCAGACAGAGTTTTGGTCCGAAAGCTCAGGCGGATTTAGTCATAAGAATTCAAGATATTATTAAAAACGGTTTGCCTGCAGACGAGAAAAAATCTTTGGTAAAAAAATATCCTCCTCCGACGAACTGTCTTCTTTTTGGATCCTTCCAAGTTGAATATGGAAGTTAGCGCAGCTATGCAAGAGACATGGATATAATGGAAATAATGGATACCCAAGCAAGAATTACGGCTGGCCTTGGAGGTTTGATGAGTTTAGCATCGCTTGCTCTTGATTTAGAAAACGAGAAAGAACTTTAAATAATAGGGATCTTGAGTGGCTTTTTGAGGTTGTTCTTAGATCTACAATTTAAGGAATCTTCTAGTCGCCGAAATTTGATTTTAAAGAAGATTGATGCAGCTTTTTGAGAAAATCTCAGTTTCACAAATTTCGATGAATGGTTGTTTGGTGTCAATTTGGAGGATAAGCTTAAGACTGCTAAGGCGTTGTCCGCTTCAAGTGGCGTTCTTGAATACAAGGAACAACCGATGCCACGTAATTTAGCACAAAACTTCAGAGACCTGCCACGTCAATAGGTAACCAGACGAAAGACAAATCTGACGCCAGGCGGGCAGAGATATCCAATGCGCAACCAGAAGCCGAATTACAGGGGATCGCAGAGGCCACCTTACTGAGGGGGACACCGGTAGATTCGGTGAATTGTGCAGGCTGGTTAAAGAACTTCTATAATTGTTGAGAGAATTTAACGCTTAATAAGAACGTACTGAGTTGGATTAGTGGTTAATAAAATTCCTTCTTCATTTGAAGTTTTTCAATCTGCACCTCCTAGCAAAACTCAATGGTCTCAACAGGAGATTAAAATGATAAGTAAAAGAATTTTCGAATTTCTTATAATAGGGGCTATTTAAAAAGTAGAATCTTGTAAGGAAGAATTTCCTTCAAAAAATTTTTAAATAAGTTTATTCTTAATGAAGATTTTAAATTAGAAGACGAAAAGACGGTGCATCGAATGATAAGTCCTGGATCTTATATGGCGACACTTGATTTGAAAGATGCTTATTATTCAATTCCTGTGGCCGAAACTGATAAAAAATTTTTGAGATTCAAATTTTTGGGCATTCTTCATGAGTTGTGTCTTATCTAAGGTCATTAGGTCATAGTTCCGTGATTTATCTCGATGATATACTACATTTGGGAGATTCAATGCCAGATTGTCAGCACCATATAGAGAAAACTTGCTCGGTTTTGAAAAATTTAGGGTTTATAATCAATGCAAAAAAAAGTAAACTTACACCAGCTTTACGATGTAAATATTTGGGTTTCTTTTATGATTGCGAGAATATGACGGTGTTACTTCCAGAAGAGAAGAAGTTAAGAGTAATTAATCAGATTAAAGTAGTTAAAGAAGCAAAATAATGCATGATTCGAGACTTTGCGTCATTTATTGCTACGTTATGATCATGTTGTTTAACCCTTAAGTATGGACAGGTTCACTTGAGGAATTTTGAATACGAGAGAATTTTAGCACTTCAGAGGAATAATGATAATTACGAGGAAAATATGACTTTAAGGGGCATTTCAAAAAGTGATAATGAATGGTGGAATGTAAATATTCGGGTTGCAGTTAATTCCATTAATTGTTCCAATCCTCGTATTGAGATTTTCACAGATGCTTCTCTTTCTGGTTGGACAGATTTTTGTAAGCGGAAGCGTGCTCATGGGTTTTGGACAGTGACCGAAAAAGCTCTTCATATTAATTATTTAGAACTAGACGCAGCGTTAATGGGTCTCAAATGTTTTGTGAATAAATCAAAGAAGTTGTGAGATTCTTTTGAGGATAGATAACACCACTGCCATAGCCTACTAGGCAGTCTGATAAGTTCCTGAAAAATGAAATACGGTGACGTTTTTTTGGCCAAAGTCTGTTTTATTTTTCAACATACTCTCCTTTTAGGTCGATACAGCGAGTCCAACGATTTTCTAACTTGTTGATACCGTCCGAAAAGTACTTGATCGGAAGGTCTCCAAAATACGCCTCAGTTTCAGCTCTGAGCTCCTCATTTGAGTAAAAACGCTTACCGGTGAGCCATCTCTTCAGGTTAGGGAACAAGTAATAGTCGCGGGGGGCCAGGTCTGCTGAATACGGTGGCTGAGAAACCAATTCCAAGCCAATTTCATGCAATTTTGCTTGTGCAACTAAGCATGAATGAACAGGCGCATTGTCGTGATGATAAAGCTGTTTTTTATTCTTTAAATGCGGTCGTCAAACGCGGATCATTCAACATCGTGTCATGGATTTTTTCGACATTTTCTGGTGTAGTGACCTCTTTTGGGCGCCCAGATCGTGCAGCATCAACTGTGCTCGTACGGCCACAACAAAACTCGGTAAACCACTTATGAATCGTTCCAATTAACGGTGCAGAGTCGAAGTAATACTTATCCAGCTTGGCCTTGGTCTCGGATATCGTTTTCTTGCGAAGATAGTAGTGTTTGATCAAAACTCGAAACTCAGATTTTTACATATTAAAAAAAACTCGGAGGTTAGTCGCTTCTCAGTGCTGTAACTTGTAAATGAGTAAACATAAATGGCTGAGGTTTTGACAGGCGTCATTTGAAGGATCAAGCTCGACGAAAATGGTTCACATCAGTGAATACTAATGCCATCTCTTAGAATTTTCAGGTACATATCAGACTGCCTAGTATATCAATAAAAAGGAGGTGTGCAATATCTTTGTTTAAATGAGTTAGCAGAAAATATTTGGAACTGGTGTGAAGAAAGAGACCTTTGGGTGTTCGCATCATATGTATCTTCGAAAGATAATGTTAATGCAGATTTCGAGTCAAGAAGGCTTGAACCCGAAACAGAAAACTCCTTATCGGATAAGGTTTTTGTGAAATAATAAAGAGGGTTAGTCAACTGGATATTGATTTATTTGTCACAAGATCAAATATGAAATGTAAATGCTATGTGCCGTGGAAACAGGATCCGAATCGAGCGCGGTTGACGCATTTACTATAGGATGGGATCAGTATTTTTTCTACGCCTTTCCACCTTTTTCTCTGATCTGGAGAATTTCACAAAAACTAAATTTGAAAATGTGAAAGGAATTTTAGTGGTTCCTCACTGGCCAGCTCAGGCGTCGTTTTCAATTTATATGTCTTTATTAAAGTCGAAGCCGATATACTTTAAGCCGAATATAAGGTTACTTCAATCTATTAACGGGAAACCGCACCCAATGTGGAAGACAACTACCCTGGTTGCGGGAGTTTTATTAAAGAAACCTTCAGATTGAAACAAAGTGTCACAGAAGACTGCGGAAGTTATGCTTTTATCCCTAACTAATTGGACAAAGAAACAATACCATTGTAGATTACAAAAGTGGTGGAAGTTTTGTCAAACAGAGAAGATTAGTCCATTTCACGGATCAATTCCAGCAATTTCGAATTTTCTCATGCAAGAATTTAATAATAAAATGTCGTATGGATCTTTGAATACTTTTCGATCAGCGATTGCCTTAATTCATGGCAAAGATCTAGCAAAAGACACTCGTGTTAAAAGGTTCTTCAAGGGTGTATCAAGACTGAGACCGACAAGGCCAAAGTATGATACAACCTGGGATCCAAAAGTAGTTTTATATCATATTGGACAGTGGGGGCCTAATGTGGAATTAAGTTTAGATAAGCTTTTTTTTAAATTATCGATTTTGTTAGCTTTAGAAGCAGGACATCGTATTCAAACATTGGCATCGATAGATATTCGAAACCTTCAGAGCGTTGACGGTGGAATGGAGGTAAAAATTCCCGAGCGCATTAAAACGTCGAATCTTAATAAATCACAGCCTACTCTTGTTATCCCTTTTTTTCCCGAAGATACTCGCATATGTCCTGCTTCAGTGCTGAGAACATATTTAGAAAACACTCTACCGTTAAGAGGCTCGGAGCAAAACTTATTTTCATCGTTTAGAAAACCATACGGTCCTGCCTCTACGCAAACTCTTAGTCGTTGGATTAAACGAGTATCAATGGACAGTTCTATTGACACCAACGCTTTTAGTTCATATAGTACACGGCACGCGGCTACGTCAACTGCGAACAGAGGTGAAGTAAAAATTGATACCATTTTGAAAACGGCATGGTGGACACAGAGATCTCACAACTTTGCTAGGTTTTATAACAGGGACGTCAGAGATGATCGGACGACTTTCACGCTATCTATATTGATATAAGAAAAATGATGCATTCGAGAACTTTCTTAAGATTGTTCTTGATATAATAATTTCTTATATTCATATTTGTATTTAGTTTAGTTTGAATATAGCTAAGTTAAACTAAAGTAGGATGTTTCTTTTCCATGATTTTGCAAAAGGGTTGCCGTATATGTCTTTAAACGGCTAAACGTGATAATCTCGGAAGAAGAGGCGCGAAATACAATTAGATGATTAAACGAACTTACAAGCTTATTTTCTAGATATCTGTAAAATTGCTAATATTTGGTTGTTTAATAATCCTGGCAAACACAAACTCTTCCCAGCCAGTTATCGTAAAATTAGTGGGCTATCTACTCAAGGGAGCTTTTTGAGAACGTTATCTGGAAAAGAACTAAAACACTTGAGTCTACAAATAAGGTTTTCATTCCTAAACAATTTGGTTTAGGCCAACAAGAAACACAGTTCAAAAGTTAGAAGATTAATAAACACTGTTAGCACAAACTGCAACAAAAAAATATCAACGGTAGTTATTTTATTGGATCTGGCATAGGGCTTTGACACCGTCGGGCATGCTCTTTGAATAATAATAATAATTCAAACTATCAATATAAGTAGCTACAATTATACAAACCTACCTTAATAATAGAAAATTCGTAGTCACAGTTAATGGAAAGCAATGTGATAAACAAGAAATAGAAGCAGAAGTCCCGCAGGGGTCTGTCCCTAGCGGAAGAAACGGAAAGAGTTTGGATGTTTTTCGAAATTTCTCCATAAGCTGTCGTATTTTTAATAGAAAAAAAGATGAAACAGATTAATTTTTAACGAAACAGTTGTGGTTTTTAACCACAGAGAACAAGGAGTTTTTATAAAACACAAACAAATCTCCGTAATTTGCAGTAAATTTTATATATTTCTATTTCTTCTACTATATAGGTGTAAGCTAAAAACAAAAATCTTATGGTTTTTTTTAAAGAAAACATTTTTAAATTAAACACATAAAACAGTATTGCCTGTGAAAATCCTTACTACCGAAAAAAGAAATTTGAACATGTTAAATAACAAATTTTCAAACCCATTTTAGACAACTTGATAATTATCTACTATTTCAATTGTAACTAGTAACTTTTTCAAACAAATGTTCACGTTTAACGTATTTTAAAATTAAAAATGGTCTTTTTCGTGTGGAATATACTGAATATTACTTAGGCATAATTTCTTGCTATCTCTTGATAATAATCGATAATGTTAGCAGAGTCATTTTCTACGATAAGCGTAGTGTATATTATTTAACGGAATCATTATTAATATTTTTCGAGAAAAAGTTACCAATGTACCCTGTGACATTGGATGAATTTTAATTAAGTCAAAATCTTATCTCAAAAATATTTGTCTAATAAGAATTGTAATCTCTGCGATTCTCAAGGTAGAATACTGTGAATACATTTGCCTACAAAATAAAGTATCTTTAAACATAAGAAGCTAACATATAAACTATAACTTTTTATTTTGTAGCATTAAACAAATTTTTAAAACTTTCAACAAAAATGTTAATTTTCGAATTAAAAGTAATAATTTGTCACCACAAAAGATGAGTGCTACTTTAAACCAAGTAGTTTGACTTTCAACCAAAATTATGAATTGTTCACCAAAAATATAATATTTCATATTGCAATCCAGAAATATTTTTATTCAAAATAAAAAAGAGAAAAAAAAAGTTTTAAGTTTATAATTATTTTCGAACCTTTTTAGAACTTCTACATATCATTTCATTTAGAAAACAAAAAATAACTCTTAAAATTAGGTTCTAAAATTAAAAAAACAGCAATATAGATTTTTTCTAGAATCATAAAACAAAAATTTGTGAAACCTTTGATAATTCTTGAAAAGTTTCAAAATGTTAAAAAAAAATTTTAAAGTATTCATATTTTTACACAATAAGATGAATTTTTAACTATAATGATGAAAGTTTAGCTGGAAAATTTAAATTTTCAACAAAAAATATGAATTTCGAATCAAAAAGGTTAATTTTCAAACTAGAATATTAGTTTTCTACCAAAAAGTTAATTTTTGAACAAACCACATGAATGTTCGATAAAAAAGTTTAACCTTTTTTTTAAACCAAATAATTGAATTTGTAAGTAAAATGACAAATCTTTATATGGAGTAGTTGATTTTTTTCCAACAAAGTTGGACTCTGGACATTAGAAGCTTCCATTTCTACAAAATATAAATTAAATATTCAACTGGATATTTCACCAAAAAAATATTTCAATTTTTTATTCAAATTTGAAGAGCAGAAGATTATTTTTTTGCTAAAAGTATGAATTAAAAAAAAAACACTGGAAGTTCAAACCAGATACCAGATTCTAAATATTTTTTAGGTAGGACAGACATTGGATATCAATTGAATTCACAAAATTTCACAGAAATTTTCTTTCGGTAAAAACAAATCTTCATAGTTCAAAAATCATATTTTTTCTTTTAAATTCGTGAGTATGATTAAAAGTTAATTTTTTATATTAAAATTTGAGTATTCGGTGTCAGGCTTAAAATTGATATTTTTCAGTTACAAATTGAACTATTTGGTTGAAAACTCATCTGGAAATGTTAAATAGTTCTTTTTTAGGATTCACGAAGATACTTTGTTAGTTTCTTCGCTTGACGAATCATCTAGAAGAAAATTAATAAGAATTTGGATTGAATTGATAAAAGATTAATCTTTGTTTTCTTGAACAAAACTTATTTGAGTTTCTCAAGATAAAATGGGAACTATATGCGCGACAAATTAATCAAACACTAATATATCAGAAAAGTATTTACACAGAAAAAATCAGATTACTTATTAGTCACTATCTTATAAAAATTCGAAATTCATTAGTATTTACTATATTCTAAAATCATGAGGTTTTCTTTATTTATTCATTCTCCTATTATTTTCCTCACGAAACATGCTTAAAAGTGAAAAAAAATCCTTACTTTTTCAGCTGCATAAAAGATTATCACAACGGGCGATGCATCGGAAAACTTATATAATTATATCATTCAAATTTAAGCAATATCCAGAAAGTTTGATTTCCAAACATAATGTTATCAGCATAAAAATATTTAATTAACTTGTTGCTTAAGTGTAATGCTTATAGTTATTATTATCATTTTACTATTAATAATAATACAATACCTTCTATTTCTCTACTTTTGCTGTACGTTATACCAGTTAAGACATAATTTTTATACCTAAGATATGCATAGGGGATATACCTAAGCCATACTTTGACTGAAAATCCGTTACACTTTATTGAGCAGATCCAAAAGAATAGTGACCCGACTTGTCGGAAACGTTTTTTAAATTATATTTAATTTATTTTTTATTTATTTTTTTTAATTGCGGTCATCCTTAATTTTTACTCATAAGTTCTCTTAAAATTCGTTACATAAATTCATGTTCATTGATTTGTTCAAGGAAATTTTCACTTGTACCTAATAATACAACTTCTAAAATTTCGAATATGCTCGACTTGGTGGTTACATCATGCTTTATTTTGAATTTCATAAAAGTAAGGTATAACCTTATATTTTCAAATAGTGAAAAATACTACAAATTTTGGTTTGAATCGTCAATACGCAGTATTCAATGAACTTAAAGATAAAATTAGTAAAAGCTATAATAAATTTTTCGCTTCTGACTACCTGCGTAGATCAAGTAGTAGTGAGCAAATATTTGTTCTCAGACGTGTCTTGTAAATGATTCATCAAACGATAAATGATAATCTAAAAAATAACGGTCCATGATGAAATTATAATTCTGTTATAAATTGCAATCTTTAGTTGACAAATAATTGACAGACAAAACTTTTGCGTGACTAAGAACCGTCAACAGTAATACCTCAGACGAAGCCTCTTGCCCTGAACAATATTGATAAGGTTGAGTATGGAGCTCTGCCATATCTTGCCTATTTAAAATTTCTAGTGCGGCAAATGTTTGTGTCAATAAGGGACTTTATGTTATAACATTTTTTTCTATGTTGGATAAATAGTACAATATTTGACTATTTTATCATAAAAAAGGGAATATTAAGTTATAGATACATCCAGTGTCATATAATCAAGAAAATTACACACTAAAAGCAAACTAAAGAATTGCTTCTCTGGATCCGTGACAAAAAGCCCAAACGACAAAGCGCCCGCCTAATGAGAGTCGCGCTCCGTGAAAAAGGCCCGCGAATCAGAGAGCGAGTAGGAGCGTGCTCATACATACTTACATCCATCGCGATGAAGCGAGTCGCTTTCTGATTCGCGGATCTGTTTCATGGAGCGCGACTCTCATTGGGCGGGCGCTTTGTCGTTTAGGCTTTTATACGATTTTTCTAGCAGATGGCAGCACTTCAGATAAAAATCAGGAATCCTAAACATCTCGTATTCTCTATTTTCTTTTATATTATAAGTCTTAAAAAGGGGGTTCGAGTTGTGTCAGATCAATCTTCTCTTACTAGATAATAAAAAGTATTTTTTTAAAGGAGAGCTGGAAAAGGCTTCGATTCGGCGTTAATATTATATATAGTTTAAATATAGTGTTAAGTATTTTATATAATATTCATTTGTTTTATATATTTTTCGTGTAAAACAAATTAATATTATATATAAATCTTCATACTATATATAAACTATATATAATTTTTCCACCGAGGAAGATATGATAGATTACGAGACATCAACCAATAAAGTTTTCAATATTTTTCAAAGCAAGGCTTCCTAACAAAAAAATGTCGGAATGCAAACTTAAAATACGGCAACAAATTCCGTATCTGTATACACCACGTATTATTAAGCTTTCATGTATATTTCCAGAATTAGACAACATTTTCCTAAAGGTCTTTTTAACAGCCCATACTAGAGATCCTGGATAGCGTTCCACCGCTTGCGCACCAGTATGCGCATGGTCCATGACGATCGCGCATACTGGTGCGCAGGCTAATTTAGCGGTGAAAAGCACCCCCTCTAGGTAGAGTTCTGCTTCAACTTCCTATTCTTTTGATTAGCTACGATTAAACCGAAACCAGAAAATGAAAAACCCGCGATTTTTAAACCGAATTTAGAATAATTTTTCAATTTTGAAGAATAATATGAGGGAGATGATAACATAATACATACAT
>NC_046662.1:2282238-2349254 GCF_010883055.1 Belonocnema kinseyi | reverse complement strand
AACTATATGAAAATAGAAATATTGAGAAAAAAAAATATTCCACTTGGTGTTTGAAAGCCAGTTTTGTAAGTTTAAAATTCAGGCATTTTCATTGAAATACATACACGATTGGAACCCGAAATATGTCTTTTTTATCATTCTTATATTTTGTTAAATTTAGTGTTTTTTGGTAGAAAATTAATCTTTTTACTTACAATATTTTGTTGAAAACTCATTCTTTGTTTGATATAAGTAATTTTTGTAAATTTGAATTTAATTATCTGAAATTTGGTTAAAAAGTGATCTTTTGTAGTTGAAAGTTCAATTATTTAGTTAAAAATTAATGCATTTTAACCAAGGTTAATTTTTTTGGTAAAAGATTAAGGTTTGTAGTTGAAAATTTAACTTTCTAGGTGAAAGGTTCATCATTTTTATTAAAAATGTATTTTTAATTATTTTATGATTGATTTAAAATTTACATTTTGAAAATTAAACTATTTTGTTAAAAATTCATATACGTATTTCATGGGAAATGCGTATTTTTTAGTGAAACATTAATATTCTTGATTTAAAATTTATTTCTTTGGTTGAAAATTCAACTTTTTCATGGAAAATTCATTTTAAGATAAAAATTTCGAATGTTCCTTCAGAAATGAATTATTTTGTTGGAAATTCTTTGTTTGATGTTTAAAAATAATTTCCATAAGTAAAAATTAACATGTTTCATTTTTGGTTGAAAATTAATCTTCTTTTATTTGAAAATTCATCTATTTAGTTACAAATTTAGTTAAAATTATTCTTTTTGATTGAAGATTCATCATTTCAGTAGAATAATAATTTTTTTCATTGAACATTAATTTTCCTAAATTTAAATATAAATATTCCATTTTTTGTTGAAAATTTAACTTTTTTGGTTAAAATTTTATGTATTGTGTTAAAAATCGTATTTTTTGGGGGAAAAATATGGTTATTGGTTGAAGACTCATCTGTTTGGTTGAAACTAATTTTCACTGTAATTTTATGATTGTGAATTCTCTTTCGTTAAAAAAGCTTAGCTCGATAGTTTAAGCGCACCTACGGCACGCGACTGAGGGCAATCGCACTCCGCGCTTATTCTTTGCATTTCTTCCGCATTCGGGCACAGACCTTTTAAAATCAAAGGTGAACGGACTGACAACTGTAATTTTGTGATTTTGAATTCTCTTTTGTTAAAGCTCTTTTGGCTTTAATGAACACATTATTATCACGTATCTCGTGCTTCGCACTCGATTTTGTCCAACCTGTCAACTTTTCTACATTATACACAACATTTTTATAGCAATTATAATACATTTTCTATGTAACTCTGTCTGGTATTACTATTAAAAAATTGCAAAATAATAATCAATAAATGTATATCATTACAATTCATAGTATGCATAAAAATTTAATCATACTGATTCTAATTTCCTTGTTTTTATGATTTTTTTATTTTAATGTTGTTTTTTATGACTAAATAAAAACTACTGCGCATCTGCATAGGGTCTAATACAAAAACCTATATAGGGTCCTATATAGGAGCCTATGTCCTCTTTCGCCTTTTCTGTGCTTTTTTCAAAAAGTTAATTTTTTCATTTTTAATCTTATTTTTTACGATTAAAAGAAAATCTACTCGTCCTATCGAAAAATAATTAATAATAAATTTATAGATTTTTTTTAGGCGAAGAACTTTTGTCTGGTAATTTAAGTTGATACCTTGTGTCGTTTTTTAAAACGAATTTAATATTTTTATTCAGAATGTTATTTTTTACGGCTAAACCAAAAATTAACTGCCCTATCAAAAATTATACCTGTTTTTTGGATGAACAAGTTGTGTCTCATTTTTTCTCGTAGCTTATATCGAAAAGTGTTTCATTCTTAATTTGTAGTTCTTTCCAGGGCGCGCAATTTTCTTTTTTTTTTCTTTTCGTATCTTACATAGTTTGACCAAAAAATAGAATTTTTAAATTTTTCATTATTTTTGGTACGATCAAATTTGAAATGTTCAACTTCTCGACCAAATTAAAAAAGTTGTAATCATAATCTTGTAGGGCTTTCAAAAAGCAAAGTTTTCCTTGTCCAAACTTTTTTTCGTATCATTCGTTGTTTGGCCTAAATTGTTCATTTTAGTTTTTTGTTTTGGATTTTGAAAATGCTATAAATTCTATGAATAACCGTACGAAAAATTATTGAATTTTTAAAAAACTGGTCTCAAGAATATTCGAAATGTGCCCACTTTTTGAATTTTTATCTAAAATGGTTGTAACAAAGAATATTTATGGTTGAAAACGCATATTTTTTCTTGAATATTCAACTTTTCCAGTTAAACATTCATAATTTTTGTTTGATAATTCATCACTTTAACTACAGATTAATTTTTCAAATAAAAATTTAAATATTCCTTTTTTGAATTAATTGTCAGAGAGTTTTTTAAAGCTTTGTGTAGATACCCTGATCATTTCTTCATCTGATAAGTCACTTAGAGAAAACGTAACAAGAATAATGATTAAATTCATATAAATATTAACTGTAATGTAAATATTAATTATCTGTGTTTCTTAAGGTAATATATTACAGAAAATGAGCGAAAGATTAACCAGCACTAACTATTTATGTGATGATGAAAAAAAATTCATGATGTCATCCAGCTTCACAAAGGAGCCTTTGAAGATAAGGGAAGTTAGGAAAGGGGAAAAGAACATATATCTCAGTAAAATATATATGCACAATAAATCAGAATATTCGCCAGTTACGATCTTTTAAAATTTCAATATTAATTAGTTTTTCCTGTGTTTTAAAATAATGTCGTTCCTTTATATTGTGGTTTTTACCTCGGTTTTTACACTTAATTCTATCGGTAAGTGTCCAATTAATTTATATTTTTTCTAATTTAATTTTTAAATAACAGAAGTATATAAGAATTTCAAAGTGAGACGATGGTCGTGGGGGCTAAAGCGTAGGCTTTGGACCCACTCCTTCGGCTTGCGGGTTTGATTCCCACCTCGCACTCTGGAAGAGCCTCGGCGGCCCATGCGGTGAACACTAGCTTAGCAAGGGAGTTGTGGTGGGTCTGGTACTTCTAGAGAAAAAGGTTTTCTCTAAGTACTTAAAGCTGTTGCTCTTGGTGGTTCGGAACCCACCTTAAACTGTAGGTCCCCCTTCCACCACCAAGTAAGTCTGTGTGGGTGTGTGTAAAGGATTAAAGAAGTAGGTGAAAGAAAAATGTATACCCTCAGGAGACACATTAGAAGCTTCCATTCCAATATAAGAATTGCAAAAACATGCTTTAATATTACAAAATGAATCTTTTGATAAATTTTTATTATAATAACTGCTTTGTTGGCAATGACGCAATAGTGCGTCAAAATAATCTGTGCCCTGCGTGGAATTGACATAGTTGAAAATTTTACTCGATCATGATAAAAATTGGTACCCTGCGATTTTTGAGATCGCTTATTACAAATCTATACTCAAAATTTGCAAATTAAAAATGGCGGATTCAAAGTGGCGGATAAATATGCAAAAAATTACTTTCTCAAGGCAAACTTCTAAGACGTTGAAATTTCAGAAGTTTTAAATATTAGTTTCATTTTAGCACCGTCGCTTAGTTTGTTCGACAAAAGTAATAAAGTTGTATCCAATTGCACAGCCGGGTACAAATTTTAGGATACAAAATTTTCCTGCCATTTTGGGCACTTTTTGTCAATTCCTCTCTGCCAACGAAGGGGTTCATAAAATTCTTCAAGTATCTGCAAATTTTCGCTAATTTCCTAATCGAATTATTAGAATCCCACGCCTATTAAGGAAAATAAAAGTTTAATTTATATTTTGAGAGTAGGCGTCAGACTCAAATATTAAAAAATTTAAACCCCTTGAATAACAAAATCTAGTCTTTACGATGGCGCCTGTATGTATGCCTGTCGGTCCATAAACGCGCCATTTTGGAAAAAATTTAAAATGTTTTAGCATTTTGAAAAATTTTGGAACAATTTTTTTAATATTGAAAAATGTTATCTACGGCTACTTATAGTACTCAGAAAGCCAAACAATTGATCCTAAACATGTTTTCTGATAGTAAGAACATTCTTCGAATCATAGCATTTGTAAGATTTGAAAAGTCAATCGAAAATAAAAATTGAAAGCCAAACAAAGCACGGTATAAAAAAAGTCAAAAGAAAAAAAAACATTGTTTTTTTGAAAGCCCTATACGATAATTATAAAGATTTTTGGGTTTTTCTTGAAAATTAAAAAATTACTTCTGGTATTCAAACTATGCAAGATACTAAAACAGATCAATAAAAGGATGTTGACCGCATACAAAAGGCACGAAAACAAATTGGTAGAAAATAATTGTTCACCCCAAAAAAGATATAACAAATTTGTAACACTTTATTATATGCTCATCATTTGAGAACTCAATCATTTGAGAATTGAGAAAGTATTATAATTGTCCGAAATTTGACACCAGGACATTCAAATTTTGAACAAAACAGTGAGAAGTGAGAAAAAATGTTTAAAAGAGAAATTATAGCTCTGAAAAAATCCTACAAAATGTCTACAAACCATTTTCCAATAGGACTGGTCGTTTTGCTTTTATATATCGTAAGTAATATGCATAAAATCAAAAGTTTCAATATTAAACCAAAAGACGCAACATTTTGTTAAATATCTAAAAGAAGATTTGTGGTATATTTTGCTTTATTCATAAAAAATAATATGAAAACCAGAATCCTATTCTCAATATAACAATACAAAAAATACATCCTATTAAAAACCTAGCATAGTTGGCTTCATTAAATTAAATCTTAAATTGTAAAAATTGAGTTTTTTCAATTTTATAACATATACCTAATGCCTAATATAAAAAATAAGGATTCACTAATTTAGACGATATAGCAGTACAAAATAGAATTTTACTTTTACTGTTTCTAATGAATTAGCAACATTCCTATTTATAAATTTTTCTCTCTTTTCACAGATATATCATCAAGTATGCCGCCCAAAGAAAGAGACTTCCTGTCACATTTTGGGATGGCTAGTGAACGTGCGAATCCTGAAGGTATCCCTAGTTTAAAAAAAAACGACCCGGCAAAATCCTACGCTTTTAAAATTAATGGTTTTTTATTATAATTTCGGGAAAAAGTAAAATTTCAGTGTGGTAGGCTAACTGTAAAAAGTAGGGGAACCTGGAATCCTATTTTTGTTTGTTTTGAATTACGGGTTATCACAATAGGATACCTCAACTTTTATCCGTTGCTCGAACCTGCCCCAACTTAGAAAAAACAATCACACCTCTTCTTAAATCCTCCCAGTCCCCTAAAAGCGTCACGCAATATATAAATCGTAACCAAATTTAATCTTCTGTTTCTTCTTGCAGGAGTGGGTTCAGAGTTCGTGTCTTCATTTAATGGTGCACCTCTTTCTGGTATTAATTCTTCTCCATCTTCTTCTTCCTCCTCTTCTTCTTCTGACAGACATATTTCGCTTGACCTGAATCTTCCTCCTGCCATATCTCATTCTTCCGACAGATCTCGTTCTTCTTCTGAGAACCCTCATCGTGAGAGGTCTAGGTCTCCTCATGGCAAGTATTCTAGTCCTGTAAAGTATTCTAATGTTATCATTGGATGTATGCGTACTCCTGAACAACTGAATTCTATCCGACTTATTCCAAAGAAAAATCCGCGAACGCTATTCAAAATTGGCAAATACACTTTTCCCGCTGATAAGCCAATACAAGTGAGATTAGACCGTGGAACTTTTGCGCCTATGCCAACCGAAGAAAGGAACGTTTTAACAACGCGCACTGGCGACGTCCTTGCAATATTTGACTATAATAATACAAGACTTCGTGGAATGTATTTAAGTACTTTTCTCGGTGCAGTAAGGGCGAAAATAAACATGTATACTGGCAATGTTTCCGAACTGAAATTAAATGAATTAAAGGAAACTCCGCTTCAACCTCCAGTATCAAAGCATTTCAACATGGCACGTCTTAGTCAGACCTAGAGATCCTGTAAGAAGAGAGACTGGCTATTCACATCCCAAACTTCTTTTTGGCGTTCTTGAGTCAGGGCGGAGAAACGGCCGAGCCAATGGGCGCGTGGGCTGGAAAAATGGGGACTTGAATCCTTAAACATTTTAAAGCTAGAAACATAATTGATATGCACAAATTGACTTGTTGAAATTACATTTTCGAAATAAGATTGTAACACACGCAAAGGCACACAACAGTCGATCATTTTGTAACCTGAAAAATAAAAACAAACAAAAATGTCGAGTTTTATACTATTAACATATAATTATTAATATTGTTAAATTATTTTAAAATTAATAAATGGTATAATGATTATTTATTTAATAAGAAATAATCAATGATACAGTAAAACCTCGATAATTCGAAGTGCTCCGGGACCGTGAAAAACTTCGAATTATCGAATTATACGTCATAGATAACGTATGATGAATTTCCCTCAAAATGCATTCGATGCAGGCAGTGTGAAAATGTTTTTTAGTTAATATTATAATGCCAAAAAAGTAATAATCCAACGTAAAAATAATTTGTAACCCTAAAAAGGGACGTTTGGTATTTTTAAAATAGCAGATTATTTAATAAAGTCAGTAATTTTTTTCTGTTTGATGCAACTCTTTCTCTGGCAGAAGTTTTCAACCATGTCTAAAACATCAAAGATTGTGTTCGGGACATCACTTTGTTCAGAAAGAAACCTGCCAGCAATTGCTAAACCAACTTCAGCATCTCTCAATTTTTGTTGGTAGTGCCACATCCTAATCCTCAGCATCATTCTCGTCAACAGATTTTGAAGGTTCTTGTGCCTTTATACTACGCAATATCTAACTATCTGTAGGTTTATTAGCAATAATGAATTTAGTGTCTACATCAATGAAATCTTCAAAAGTTACTTCTGTGAAGTCCAACATTCTTTGTAGATCATCCCACTCATCAGAAGTACCATCCGATAAAGTTTCGTCTTGTTCTTGTGTTGTAAGATTTTCCACGTCAGTTTTCACGAAGCCAGCCTTCCGAAAACAATTCGCACTTGTATGACTAGTGACATCAGTTCAAGCTTCGTTCAAGTCGAAAATAGCATCCAATAAATTCAAATCAGTCAACCCCATTTTCTCATCCGAAGCCTTGAGCAATCTTTTTATAATTCTCCGCCGGTAATTCACTTTAAGGTTCTTAATGATTCCTTCATGCATTGGTTGCAATTTGGCAGTTAAATTTGGTGGTCAGTGAACCACCTTGATGGCTTTCAAAGTTTGAATTAAGACTTTCGGATGAGCCAGACAATTATCCACAGGTAGGAGAACTTTCCGATTTTCTCTTTGAAACTTGTGATCAATTTTATGAAGCCAGTCTTCGTATACTGAACTAGTTATCCAAGCTTTTTTTTTGCTCTCGTGAAGCACTGGTAAAGACTTGACTCCCTTGAAATATCGTGGATTCTTAGATTTGCCTATTACCAGCAACTCTAGTTTTTCTTTACCAGACATATTAGCGCAGACCATGACAATAACACGATCTTTGCTTTTTTACCACTGTAACAAATTTTGCCCTTAAATGTCAGAGTTTTATCTGGTAAACATTAAAAAAGACCTGTTTCATCGGCATGGAAGATATCTTATATTGCATAAAATTCAACAAGCTAGGCAAAATGTCGGTGAGAAACTTTTCGCAGACTGCTTCCGAAACAGAAGAATTTTCGCCATTTAATGCCCTATAGATTATTCCATTCCTATTCTTAAACTTTTCCAACCACTCAAAGTTAGCTTTAAAGTCTTTGTATCCTAAGTGAGCTGCAAAGAATTCAGCTTTTTCTAGCACTATAGGACCAGATAAGGGAATATTCTGGTTCCAAAGGGATTTCATCCATTCCACCATCGATATTTCCAACAATGGAAGATGAGATGTCTTCATGCGTTTCCGATCTGGTTGGAAACAAGAATTTTTATCAGCAGCTAAAAACTTCTTCTTGTTCTTGGTGATGGAAGTCAGAGAGTTGGCGGGAATCTTGAAATCTGCAGCAATATCCTTCTTCCTTTTAACTCCTTTCTCGACACATCGAATAAGTTTTACTTGCTCACTCAATTATAATGTTGTATACTTGATCTTCTCCGTACTCTCAAAATTGTTAAGGTCTAAGTCCTATCAACAATGAACTACACAAGCACACAATCTTCATTTATATTAGCAGCCCCACCCTTGCCACACACGCCAACTCCCACCACTCGCAACGGACCTATCACATGCAGCCGCACAAGTTATAAATATGAGTTCGTCGCAGTTGTTACTTAGTCATTGCTGTAGTTCGAATTATAGAGGTTATCATCACGGCGGGTCTTACAATTTTCTTCGAATTCATCAAGAAATTCGAATTATCGAGAACTATTGACATGGGAAAAATCAGGTTTCAGCCGGGGCCAAAAAAAAGTTCGAATTATCGAGGTTTCACTGTAATTATATTGTACTCGAAGTTTTACTAAATTTATATTATAAACATATAATTTATAAGTTTCAGAATTTGGACAGCCTAAAATTAAACCTTTTCGCACTCTAATACTTGTCATCATCAACATTTAATGTTTTTATTATGCTGCATATTCTATGTTCATGATTGTAACCCAGAAGCGAATGAATAAAATCATCAAAATCTTGATGTTCCCAAAATATTCTTATATTTTTTTCTTCATAGAATTTACTCAAAAGTGGAAAGTAAACCTATAAATTTCTTAGGTCTACTATAAAAATCGTCATAACAAAACAAAAAAATACATTAAGACATCGTTAATTATTATATCATTGAAATTGGTAGAATTTCCGGAATATCCAATTCCTACACGCAATATTGTAAGTAAATCATCATTTTTTGTATATATTTTCATCATTTATTGAAAGAAAATTTTTTTTACATAATTATCACCTATAAGTACAGAGCGAGGAATTGATTTGATAGGTGATTAAGTTAGTGAAAATTCGTTCCAATACACAAAAAGACTCGAAGCGAGTCAGATATTAGTACTAAAATTTTCATTTTTCTCTGGATGTGCACCTTTGTCAGAGGGTAAAAATATAAAACTGAAAATTCTAATTCATAGATCATTGACGATTGAACTGCGAGAAATGCAACACCGAGGTTTTTTTAAAAGCTTTAGGAGCCTGACCAGATGATTTTGGCAAGTTGATTGTTGAATTTAATATTTTTAAAATAAACTTGACTTAACTACATACCAAACGTGCTTTCATGCTCATCCTCCTCCTCCTTTTCCACCTTCTACATCTTTTCTTTCTCCAGCCTTCGAGGGTCCGCACTTTTTTACTTTTTTGATATTTTTTTTAGCAAGGTTACTTTTTTAGTAAAGTGACTTAGTAAAGTAGAAAGATCTCAATCAAAAAACAGCATTCGAGGAGTATCTCAAAAATTAAATTGATGTGAGTTAAAGTTGGTCTCAAACGTCTCCCATAGGTCTCAAACGTCTCCCGTTTTCAAATGTTTAAATTGATATTCTCTAGAGGGTAACTGTCGTTAAACAAAAACAAAAAAATTTATATTCTATGTGAATGAGAAAAGGTTTCTCTTATGTATAGCTTTTATATTTGCTAAACTGCGTATTAAAGCTCATATAAGAATAAGAACTCTCGCAACCTATAATTTCAAAATTCATAAATGTTGTTTCACTTTGACATCTTTAGTTCTTTAAATTTATAGTTGACTCAAAGTATCACCAAAATTTTTGGCAGAACTCTTATTCTTTTCGCAATCGTCTGTTGTTTCTTCCTAAAGATTCATTAAAGGATTAATGAAGTCCCATATAGATTTCCACTACTAAAAGAACATTTCCCTGAAATTGTTTTTAGTAGTTCATTCGAATCTCAATTTAAGTTTGGTTTTGGTCCTGACCTACGGCTCCAATTTGAGAGCTCCAAACACAAACAAAACGCAATAATAAAAATGTTATGTGTTAATGCCTACATAGAAGAATAAAAAAGTACGCGTTATGAGCGATGCCTGGCGATGCGTTGTTAGATATATTAAAAATAAGGGTTCAGTAAGCACGGTTTGACATTAGAGTTAAAAAAGAGCTTGATTTGTACGCGTATTTTTATTTTTGTAACGCTTCAGAGATACCGTGGTTGACAAAGATAGAAAGAGAAATTTGATGACTTCGTAGAGGGACATCCCCGGTATAGTAGTGGCGCGACTCGCGTCAGAAGACTGGAACTAAGGAGAGTAAGAGAAGCGACCGAGGGAGAGAGACAGATGCCAGTTCAGTTGCGGATGCTTGATCCTGTTTTTCCTAGCAATCTTATGCGAGCAGGAATTTCATCCACTCGGGCCCTGGCAAAGTCATACGTCTACTGCAGCCACCCGACAGAATCTGGCAGTTGTTGTTGTTGGTGGTATATCTACCCCTTGTCTTCCGTTTGATTCAATACAAAACCAAAGCTGTAACAAAAAAAAAAGGAAAAAAATAGAATTTATTTGACTCAGAATCTCGTTGCCTGGCAAGTATGGTGATTCTGGTCCTATGACCTAACCTGAGTTAGTTGATTTATAGTAAAACTATTCGGTTGTCCTTATGACAAACTTTCAATTATATATTGTAACCCTCGAGATACAAGGGGTGCCTATAAATAGGCAACAGTAGTATCAGCTAACAGCATCCGACCGGAGAAACTCTAAAGTGCAGACTCCAGAATTGCCTCCTTGACCACGTCACGTAAGGTCAAGAAGGGAGAGCTGGAGCAAAAATACAAAAAGAACATCACAGCCGATAAACGGTTGTCTGGATTTTGTAGCTGAAACGCACAGATCGTAGAGTAGAAGTATTAGGAGAAGGCTAGAGAATTAAACCCTCTTACCCTTGTCCAAAATTTCTGTTCAAAGAGTAAAACTACAAAGTTTTGTTAAATAAACAAGCATTTGGAATCTTTCTCAGTTCAGTTTTTTCCTAAGAGAGCCCAGTGGGACTTCATCCCCAGAAGCTGTCAAAAAAGAAGCTAAACGCCTAAAAGCGATCCTGCGCAAGTCAGTTTATAATATTCTGAGTTTCTTTGAGTGGCTCTGGGCTATTATGATTTTAAGAACAAAAGTCCTTTTTTTTCTCGTGAAGATTATTTACGAAATGGAGATAAAATTTCTTGTACTTAAATAAGAGGTAAGCGTCTTCTAAGCGCCTTATTTGTTTTCAAATGCGTAAGCGAACGGTCTAGGTAGCCGTGGTAGCACCTAGGGATGACAGATCGTTTTAAAATTAAGAATCAAATAAAAAAAAAAAAATCGTTTAGGGGAATTTCCCCTAATTAACCTTAATGCGGAATTGTGTTCTATGTTTTTATGTTCACTGAATGAATAGAATAAGGTGAAATTGGAAATAAAATTATGGATATCAGATGGGAAGATAATCGCCCGATGAGCGATCAGATTTATTTTATGCGAAATCACAATAATAGAGGAATACTCTACCTTCTTCATGGTTACTTGATTTAATGTTATTTCACCCTTAAATCTAGGATAGAGACTAGAAAATCTAATGTAAATTATAAGATAGCTGAGGATATCTTTAATATATGTATGTTTTATAAAGAGAGTCTTATTGTATTTAGATGTTTATGACATTTTAACTGGAATTATAAGCTTTGAAATCATTCGAATTTTCCCTATAGTTTTGTACAAATTTTGCAAAATTGAAAAAAAATTTCCTTGAAATCTGCCGGCTTCTTTTCTGAAAATTCTTCTTAAAAACTCTTAAAAAGGTTCATATTTTTTAAATCCAATAGGTTTATCTTAAAGCTTTCATCGTCCCCAAAACTTTTCAAAATCTTATTTTAAAATACAAAAAAAATCTTTCAATTTTCGACCCAAAAGATGAATTTCCTAGTATAATGAATGTTTAACTGGAAAATTAACATTTTTAATAAAAACATAAGTTTTTAAACAAGCAGGTTGAACTTTTAACAAAAAATACCAATTTTCAACTTAATAGGCCAACCTTAACAATCAGTTTTCAATCAGTAAGCGAATAGTTAAATTATTAGTTCGAAAAATTAATTTCCATGCAAACTGATAAATTTTACACTAAAGCGATAAATCTTTAACTGGAATAGTTAAATTCTTAACAAGAAAATTAAAGTTTCAACTCAAAATGATCGATTTTTCATAAAGAATTAAATAATTTAATTTTTAGTTTTAAAAATAACGTATAAGCAAAGAGATGAATTTTCGACTAAGATCATGGTATAGTTAAGGAAAAAAAGAAATTTAAAAAAAGTATAATTTGATATTTCACCAAAAAATGTTTTAATTTTTGATGAAAATTAATTTAATTAAAAAAATATTAATTTTCTAACAAAACGTTCATTTGTCTACAGAACACATGAATTTTTGTTAAAATAGTTAAGCTTCCAACTAAAAAAGACAAATTTTCAACTGCATGGTTAAACTAAAAATAATACATTTTCAGGCAGTAAGGGAATAGTTGAATTTTTAACAACGAAATTGATTCTTTATTTAGAGAGAATAAATTATTAACCAAAAAATATTATATATTCAATTGGATATTTCAACAACACAATATTCTAATTTTTAGTTAAAATTTTAAGTTCCTTAGGTTTCTTTGGTTTCTTAGGTTTTTTAGTTCGGATAGATAATTGATATGCATGGAATTCGAAGGACTTCTAGTTATTACAACATAAATGAACAAATCGTTTAATTGGATTTAATTGTTTTTTCATATAAAATAAATTTTTTAACTGAATATTTAACTTTTATATATATTTCAATTAGAAACGAGTCAGGCGGCCCTCACTGTTTACATTTCGATGCTCCCGAAATCAGTCCAAGGCTATTTGAAGGCAACCTCTGACACTGGACAGAAAGCGAGAGTTTGGGGCATTCAATTTTTTGTTGACAATTTATCTTCTTCAGTGGAAAATTGTTATCTTATGTTTTCAATTCGTCTTTTTGTAAAAACTATGGTGCCGATTTTGGGGCTGACTTAGGGTGGGAACGAACTCATTATAGCCCGCTTCGCTTTTGTTTTATCACGTCTCAGTGCTCGTCCGAGTGACAAGCGCAGATCCCGCGCACCTCGCGCAGCTCCTGATAGATCTACCTGCGGTGCGGCGTTAATTCTCGGAAAGGCTACAGAAGGAGGCTATTAAACAATTTCACTATATTTGCTTGATAATTCAAATGGGCTTGTCAGGGAATTCTTTTCAAGGACTTGAGCCGAAACCCTGGAAGTATCTTCGTTTAATGAGTCGTTCAGAAAGAAAATAATAAAAATAATGAAGAAATTCATGAGAGATTAACCTTAGTTTACTTTTGACATAAATCATTTGAGTTTCTCAAGGTAAAAGAGTAATTAACATGCACAACAAATTAACAAGCACTGAATAATTCATGTAATGATGAGTAAATGTTATCATAAACCCAGCTTCATAAATAAGCCTTTAAACATTAAGAAAGCTAGTAAAGAAAAAAGTAAAAATATTTCACATAAGTGTACACACACAAAAAATCAGAATATTCATTAGCTTCAATCTTCTACAAAACCCGACATTGATTTTTTTTTCTTTATCTTAAAATGATGAGGTTCCTCTATATTGTGGTTTTTGCCTTGGCAGTTATACTTAATTCTATTGGTGCGTATAAAAACTATTTTATATTTTTTTTTACTTCCGGATAATGGGAAGATTTTTAGCTCTCACTTATCACATACTTTTCTGGAATTAAAAAAAAATGAAAAAATTTAAAACAATATGTAGATGATTCAAGATTTTGAAATAAAATTTCAAAGCATTTTAAGGATTCTTAAACATCATTAAAAAAAATCAACTTTTGATTTGAACAAGGAATTTTCAACTTTTTACGAATTTATAGTTGGAACTAAAATTTATACCGAATAATAATAATTCTAAATTGGAACCAGGAATTTTCAGATTGTAATAAATTCCAAGCCAGTACTGAAAATTTTCGAAATAAACATAATTATAAAATTTTTACCAATTCCGAGTTGAAACTGGTGTTCATCCAAATTTTTTAAAATAATGAATTACAATTCTAAGCAGGAAACAGGAAAATAGAAAATTAAAATTTTTAAACAAAATTAAAATTCCTTGTTGAAACGAGGTATTTTCGAACAAAATTTAAATTCTAAATTAGAACAGGAATTTTCACAAAAAAACTACTTCTTGGTAAAAATGAAGAATTTTCGAAAAGAATTAAATTGTTGATTTGAACAGGGATTTTTTCAAAACTATTTGATTTCTGAGTTGAAATGAAGAATTTTCTGATAGAATTAAAATTCAAGATTTCAACTAGAAATGATTAATTTTTAACCGATTCTGAGCTTGAATTTGAATTTACCCAAGAGAATAATAATTCTCAATAAAAACTTGAATTTTTCAAACAAAATTCTTGTATGTGTTGAAACAAGGTATTTTTGAAAATAAATTATGAATTCGAACAAGGAATTTTACAAAAAAATTATAATTCTTAGAATTACTTTTAATTGAAAATTTTCGAAAAGAATTAAAATTCTGCAATTGAAAAGGTAATTTTCTAAAAAAGAATTAAAATTTCGGATTTAAGCGGGGAATTTAAAATTTTTAACTTAAGTGCTTTCATTTGCAGTTCTGTTTTTATTACTTCGAATGGAATAATTTTTAGTTGCAGTGTTCGATTTTTAAATTTCATTAATCTTGAAAAATGTTTCCGAACCGGGGAAAACCGAGAATTTTTTTCTTTGATTAAAACGGTCACCCTGAAATCAGTTTACAAACTAATCACCCTAAAGTTCCATGACTTAGTTAAGGCTGGCCTAAAAGTAGACTTAATTTTTTTTTTAATTGAAGATGCAGAACAAGACTAAACAATAAAAAGAATAATATAAAAGAAACTAATTATAAAATAAAAAATAATAAGACGCTAGCTCTAAGAAAGGATACGGAGATATCATCCAAATTATAACTTTTGGGAAACTCTTGCTTCGCTCTTCTTTTGAATTATTTTTTGTAACCCTTATGTGATGCTGAAAAAACTGAAAAATTTTTTTTTGACAAATATTAATGTAAAGTCTAATTGAGAAAATATTTATGATTTTTTTCTATTTTAAATACTAGTCAATAAGAGAACTTTTTCGTTCGATTTTTTTCGATATGCAATTGTAGACATGAAGTGACGACGAAGTGAATTAGCTCTAATTTGTATTCTTTCGAACCACAATTCACCCTAATTTTCCGAGTTTATAAATAGTGTTTGGTGTAATTAAAATTTTTTTTTGAATTTCTCTATCGCCTTGGTTTCACTATTAAAAAAAAGTACTGCCATTTCGTTTTATTGATTTTCACGATAAGATAAAAAGATTAGGTCTGTACATAATGTCGGCATCTCCATTAGCAGCAAACAGGCGCAGGTAGTTACAATTATTACAAAATAACGTTTTTTTTTAATAAACTGTGTTGCTTGTCTCGTTATAAATGTAGAAAATAAAGGGTTTGACAAATTTATATTAAATTAATCAAATTCTCCAGGAATCTAAAGATGTTCGTCAATTTTCTAATCGAGTAAAGAAAATTTCATGACTATCTAGGGTAATGAAAATATTTGATATTTTGAAAGAAGGGGTTGAAATTAATCAATTTTTTATTTATAATTATGTTATTTTCAAGTTGATAATTTATTATTATAAAATACGAAGCCTTTGAAATTATGCTATCTGAAAATACTAAACATTCGAAACTGTACATTTTTAAAGAGGATTATACTTGAGTATAGCCATTTTGAAGGAATTTTCGAAACAAGCCGACGTTGATTTATAGAATATAAAGTTGAAGAATCGAATTTTAGTTTTTCTATTTTTAATTAATTATTTGCATTTCACATTTACATATTTTTGTGTTTTTCCACAGAAATATCATCAGGTACGTCTCCCATAGAAAGAGACTTTCTGTCACGTGTGGGGATGACTAACGAACGTGCGAGTCCTGAAGGTATCTCTAGATTTAAAAAAAACAATCCCCATAAATCATGTACTTCTAACATTAATCTTTTTTTATTATACCTATCCGTAAAAGTAAAATTTTACAGCGGTGCGATATTTGCAAAAAGTAGTGGAAGTTTGATACCTATTTTTTGAATCACGGGTTATCCTGATAGATTACCTCAACTTTCATACATTGAAAAAAATAGTAGAAACATCTAATTAAATTTTCGAGACAACTATTTTTGAAAATAGTTTTTGTCACTCTCTAATCAAGAGGCTCACTACTTTGGTTTGTCAAAACCACTATCAATGGTAGTTAAACTCACTATGAAAGTCAAGCTTACTAATGTGGGTATGAATATTTTCTATTTGTTACAGGGATTAATCAAAATAACTGCCACTATACTATCGAAATATATATTTAAAAGATCTCAGTGTGCACGTGGGCATATTTTTTAGGATGTCTTAGGGTCTTTAATTTCCATTCAGCTGCTAACTGGTTTCAAAGAATATGACCTAATACCCACTGGGATCTTTGTAATTGTAGATGCACTATGCAGGTTAGGATTTCCATTAATTATTAAAAAATAGTTAGATTTCACTACTTCTTATACATACATTCGATTTAATCGCCTAAACTTTTTAACATTTCTGATAATTCCATCATTTATATAAAAAATACTGAGCTCTAATCCCACGAGACACTAAATAATAGTGAGTTATGCAGGCATATCTAAACATCCTGGCGAAAGTATTAGTAACTAATACTGCTTAATAACTATTTCCTTAAGTTAGTCACACATATTCCAAACGATTTCCTTAATAGAATATTTACCTAGTCGTCGTTACTAACTGAACAGTTAGTCCAGAAGCTAAAATAAAACAACTAAATCTTTTTTTAAATCCTATAAGACAATTAAAGGCATTAAGCAAAATATAAAAAAAAACCTGAAGAAAAATTTAATTTTCTGTTTCTTCTTGCAGAATTAGGTTCAAAGTTTCCGTGTGCTCCAAATAGTGCACCGCTTTCCGCTACAAATTGCTGCAAACCTTCTTCTTCCTCGCCATCTTCCGACAGATATCTTTCTCTTGACCTAAATCTTTTTCCTACTATACCTAATTCTTCTGATGGGTCTCGTTCATCTGCTGAGCCTCCTCTTCGTGAGAGGTCTAGGTCTCCTCGTGTCAAGTATTCCACTCCTGTCAAGTATTCTAATGTTGTCATTTCCTGTATGCGTACTGCTGAAGAACTTCAATCGATCCGGATAGTTCCCCACAAGAATCCGCAAACGCTATTTGAAATTCGCAAATACACTTTTCCTGCCGATAAGCCAATTCAACTAAGAGGAGACCGTGCAATTCCTGCGCCTATGCCAACCGAAGAACGAAATGTCTTAACAACAGACGCCGGTGACGTCCTTGCAATGTTTGATTATAATAATGCAAAGCTTCGCGGAATTTATATAAAAAATCGTATGGTAGCAGCAAGAGCGAAAATAAACATCTATAGCGGTAAGGTTTCCCAACTGAACTTAAATGAACTGATTGAAACACCTCTCCGTCCTTCAATATCAAGACAATATAACATGGTACGTCTTATTAGCCAGGACTGAATCACAATTTTCTGCACAGTTTTTTTAATTTAAGAAAATTTTAATCTAAAGTTGTAAAATATTTCTGAATCGAAGTTGCATCGAAATTTGAAAAGTAAAAAGTAGTTAAAATATAAAGCAAATGAATAATGATTCGCAAAGATTAAATATTTCGTTAATTCCCAAGTCTTTTGTTTTTCGATTAGATTTGCTTAAATATGGCCTATAGTAGATATTTTTAATTTTGGAAGTAATTTTGAAATCCCGATGTAAAATGAAAATGTCAATAATAAATTCGTTTTTAGGACGTCAAAGTCCTACCCTGGTCTTCAAGTAAAAAAAAGTACAATTTTTGTCGATTTGGGTAATCGTTCTTCGCGTTAGACCTGTTCTTGATAGAATACTCAGTTATCAATTATAACGGCTGAAAATGAGTATACCTAGAATAAAATTTAGTTTATCGAGCAACAATAGGTGAAACTATAATAATTTTATAAGAATTCGATTCAGCTAAAATTCGCAGTATAATTATCCAACGAGTTAGAATTGATCAATTTTAAATACAACTAAGCTTAGCTTGTAAGTGAACCACGTTAAAATAATGTTTTTTCAAATTAGATAGTAATTATACATCAAATATTCAAAATATTGTTGTATGAAAAAGAGACGAAAATTATTTAAGTTCTGATTCGTTGACAACGATGATAATGAGAATTATAAGGTCTTAAATTTAAGCAGCAAATTTAAGAAACTGATCGGGTGAAGGCCATTATTGACTTTCTTTCGAAATGAATTTTCATTGCTTGCAAACAAAAACTAAGGTGCATCATTTGGAATAATAATAATATAAATACAATATAGGTATTCAAGTTTTTACTAAGGTGAAATTTTTGTAGTTATAATTACGATTGAAGTCTACTTAACTGAATCATAATTATACCCTCGTTCTCTACCCTTCAATTTTTCCACCTTCTTCTTTGCTCCTTCCCCCAGTCTTCGAATTTCAACATTTTCGTACTTTTTGATACTTTTTTAGGCAAGGCTACTTTTCTCAGTGAAGTG
Organism: Belonocnema kinseyi; assembly: GCF_010883055.1. NCBI lineage: Eukaryota > Metazoa > Arthropoda > Insecta > Hymenoptera > Cynipidae > Belonocnema > Belonocnema kinseyi. The sequence goes on along the minus strand of NC_046662.1, from coordinate 2,330,598 downwards.
AGCCAGTGAAGCAAAAAGAACTCCCTCAAAATAAAACAGAAGCTGGTACAAACGATGATACATTAGAAAGAGCCCTTTACCCTGAACAATATTTATACGATATCATATAAATTTTCATAACTAAAAATATTTTCTTGGAATTAATTTTATCAGCTTATTCAAACTTCAATCTGAGCTCGATTTAGTTCTAAACTTCGGCTCCAATTAAACGGCACCTAACTTAAACAGTAGAACCAATTGAACCATTTCTGTTCGAGTTTACTGCGTCATAAAAAATATTTTTGAGAATTTTTGCGTTTTTTTTCCAACACGAATACGAGGATAAACTAAAAATTTAACGGAAAATAAGATTCATTTTTCAACCACACGACAAAATAAATGCCAACCTGCTTTCGTGCTTGAAACTTTTACGGACCGTTGATCACATCGTTGAAAATTATTTTTCTCTTCAATCATTGGTCTGGATGCTGGATCACCTCTGGCTCTCGCATGCTTAATCTATTCAACAAGCACACAGTTTTTCATGTATTATGCTGTTTTATGAACAAAAATTTAATACAGTTATTGAGCCTAGAATTAATTACTTTTATAAAAATAAGATTAATTCTCCACGGAATATATGTTACAAGGCGCTGCAGTTGGAGTCCGATGTTTGAATTCGATTGGACCTCTTTTTCTCCCATGTTTCGAGATCTCTTTTTCTATCATCTTAAGTAGACAGTAAGAGCCCAAATCAATTTTTAATGACAAGTTATACTCTTTGTTTCGAAATGATCATATTCTCTGGCTATCCAATGCGATGGAAAAAGAGGTTTCTTTGCTATTGTTTCAAATTTTATCGCACGAAAAGACCCGATCGGTCCGAAGCACTTATAGCCTTGGGAACCCCACTGCTGTTCGACACGAGTGTGCTATAGTGCTAATTTGTTATGGAAAACATTATGTTTTCCACTTCAGAGTGAAGTGTCACCACGCGAGACAACTTGATACAATTCTCCCCTCATACAAAATCGCGAATTGAATTATTGGAAGGCTCAAATCAAGCTAGCCGCAATTGAAGATTGACTGCATTTTTTTATTTTCCATCAAGAAACAAGTAGTTCATAAAATAAACAAAAGTAATTCTTTAGTGGGGCGATTTAAATATTGTAGGAAACCTGGAGCAATGTAGAGCAAGACATGGATCATTCGCTGTTACAATAGAATATTTAAATATAGGCGAAACAGCTGTTATACCGTCTTCTGTATTTTCAATCCTTATTTTTATTTTGAACTGGGCTGAACAAGAGCAGAAGGCATTTTTAAATTTAAGGGGGTGCTTAACTGATGCCCTAACTCTCGCGTATCCTAGGTTTAAGGTCGTAGATGGCAACTCATTCAACCTATAAACGGATTCTCGCTCCATCGGTTTGGGAGTAGTCTTCTCCCAGGCGCAAGATGGCGAGGAAAGGGTTACCGCATTTGCGGTAGGGCTCTTTTAACCGCCGAGCGAAATGATACCGTTACGGAGCGCGAATTTTTGGCTATGGTGTAGGCTTTTAGAAAATTTCTCGAATACCTGGAAGGGGTTCACTTCAGAGTAATCATTAATCACAGTAGTTCGCATTGCTTTAACAATCTCAGGAAACCGAAAGTTCGACTCGCGACATGGGGTGAAGAGCTCTAATGTTTGAAGATGATGAGGCTCAGTTATTTAACGTTGGTGTAACAGAGGAAACTCGGTACTCGCGACGCGTACAGGCGGTTGGTCGAAGATTTTTCCTTTTTAAAAAGTGAAAACGGAAAATTGTACCGTCAGAAGCTAAATTTTGTGACGGACGGCCTCCAGCGAGTCGTGGAGCAGTAATGGAGAGTGGTGGCCGGGAATATCATTCTTGCTTTTCCGACAAACTAAGAGGTCCAAAAGCACAATTCTGCCATACGCGGTACCTTAAAAGTGTCCCTAGACTTCCTGATTTTTGGCTGAAACTTCTTGCCATACGGAACGATGCGTTAAGACTTAGAAAGAAGTAATCAACATGCTAAGCCTCATCCGGAGATCAGGACCATAACGGTGAAACGTTTAGACCACCTACACGATCTAGTTTCTCGAAACCTCGGCAAGACGTGAAAAGCTCAATGTAAAAATTTTGATGCTAGAATAAGGGACCGAAATTTCAGAGTAAGGTATCTTGTTCCGATACCGAATAGAAAACTTTCAAAAAGGGTCGAAAAAATCGTAGAGAAATTGTTTATAAAATTCGAGGGCCCCTTTAAGATTAAGCATCGCCTCTCCCCGATCGTAAAGACGTTTCTAAGCTAAAACGGAATGTTTGCAGGATATGAGCACGTACGGAACTACAAGTCTTTCGTTGCAATAGCGGATTCTATAACTGAACGTACAAAGAGGGATCCGCTTTTATTGCTATATAGGAATGGCCCACATTCGGGGCATAACACAGGAGCCTCAACTTCGGTCCGAACAGCACTGCAGAACAAGCCCGCCGTTGAAACCCCGAAATTCATTCGGTGCCAAGATCCGGACGCGGTTGTTCTCTTTCAAGGGGATGCACAGTACGAAAAGAGGGCGAATTGGCCCAGGTCGGATGTCTGCGTCCAAAACAGTACATGGGGCCAATCCGTTAGTAGTTTTGTAAGTGTGGGAGGAGGCTCACCAACAAGGAGATTGTCCCCGAACTCACTGCCCAACTTGCGGGTCACTAGCCAACCGAAATAATTAACAAATATTATAGTACGTATTCGACAACCAATTGAGAATTTTCTTTATTAAAATTTGTACCTTCAATCGTATTTTTTTAGGTGTAGGTTATTACGTTGTTAATTATATTGAAACATATAAGAAAATAACCCCGACCCATCTACCAATTTAAAATCGCTCGAACGTGTACATAATAAACAAATGGTGTGTGATTATTTTTGTATTTGATCCCGCAGGCACCATAGCCCAATGATATCATAATTTATATAATAAAGATCTAGTATAATTATATAATTACTAGTCGGTATAAATAAACATCTTTAATTAGAGTAATGGCAGCGACAGCTGCACCAATCAAATATTATTTTTGGTTAGTATCCGCAGATTCTAAAGCAGACAGTATTCCACATTAAAGTTGATTACTTAGTTTTGCGAAATCATGTTACATGTACAAATTTATTTTTCATTAATTAAATTTTTCTTTGATACGCAAAAATGTATTCAACTTTACAACAGAATAATATTGGTTCAATAAAATAACAGTATTGATCTACTAGTCGTGATATGATACTTAGTTTTTTATTAAAAAAACAAGCTTTCGGTTGATGACACCACACCTCATCAGCAATGCATATGAAAGTAAACTAGTTACATTTGTCGTTATAATATTAAATTAAGATAAGCATTATTTAAGTTTGCTTACAAGTTTTTTCGTTCGTTTGTTATTATAAAAGTGAGATTAAGAAAGACTTTTCAAAAGAAACATTATTGTTTGGTAATCAAGTAAGATAAAACGCTAAAATTCATTGCATGTTCAGAAATTTATTATGTCATGCTAGTCAACGAAAATTACATCTTAAAAAAAATTTGCGATAGAATAATTACTTAGTTTTTCCATACACCCATAATTGCATGATGTTATGTATGTCATGTTTTTTTGTAAACAGTGCAACTTAGAGTAAGGATTATGGAAAACGCCACGTGAAAAAATATACTACTTTAATTCACTTATTCGTTTATAAAAATTTTTTTAAATTTATAATTTGATTTTTGGCAGAGATACAGGCAAATACTGACTAACTTTTTCGTAATTTCGGTTACAAACATTGTGTTTTTTATTATGTGCTTAAAGTTGGTAATTAGGTAAGGTAAAGTAGATTAAGTGAGTAGATGATTATAATTTTTTTTCGTAAAAGATATAAATCGTTAAAACTCTAATTTTTATCAAGGTGATGTTGCCTTTTTACGAGATTTACAATACAGCCACTGTACCATTGTTCCAATAAAGTTAAAAATATTACACAATAGCGCCATTTATTGAAATTATCGCGTTTTTTCACATGTATGTCTTGTTCGAAAGTCACTACTAACGACTAACAATAATTATGCAGTAGGTTTTTGTTAGTAATTATAATAAACTTAAACTAATTTAGATTTATAAAAAACTCTTGCTCATTTGAAATACAAGTTACAGATTATTAATTATTTTAAGAAATAGGTGTTATCGAATTTTTCTTTGTTTAATGGAACATTTAGAAAAAGCATACAAATAATGGAAGATTTCACCAGAGATTAAATCTTAGTTTACTTCAACCAAATATTATTTGAGTTTCTCAAGATAAAATAATAATACATGTGCGCGATTATTGTAAGGCAAAAAATACAAATACCTCAGAATATTATATATACAAGAAAAATAAGTATATTTATTTGTTACGATCTTCTAAAAATTCGAAATTAATTAGTCTCCTGTATTTTGAAATAATGAGAACCATTTATATTGTGGTGTTTACCTTGGTTCTTGTTCTTAATACTATTGGTAATTATAAATTTATTTATATTTAAAATATTCCAAACCAAAATACAAAAATATCTCTGATGACCGATAAATAAATTTAGATTAAAAGTATGGATTTTTTATTTTTAAAAGACTTTTCAACTATTATTTTTCAATTTAGAAAGCAGATATTTAACCAATTTTCATTGTGACATTTGCATATAAAAAAAACTTGATCTTTTAATAGTCTTCAAGTTACGTAGTCTATGATATTTTGAATTTAGCAAGAAAAAGTTTTCATTTAATAGTGGTTTAACGTAGAGCTCAAGAAGCCGGTTATTTTAAATCAGTTCATACTGTTGCCAATCATTCATAAGCTCTAATCATTTACAAAATATTATTAAATTATTGATTATAGAATTATTTTCAAGACAAATTCCTAGTAAATTCTGAAATATTTTAGCAGATAAGCTAAACGCTCTTTGCTCTAGTAGATTCACATTCACTAACCTCACAGTTCATTTCGGCAAAATAATTTTAGATTATCCCATTCTGGTGGGATTTTAACTGTACATTAGGCAACAAGGAGCGAAAGGAGCAGATTTTTCCCGCGGGCGGGTTTACTGCCTAAGCGAAGCGACAATAAAAACCAGAGAAAAAAATCTTCGCGCCTCGAATTCTGATAGGCTAATTTTCACTTTCACCCCGGAAATTTTAGTTTCGCAACGCTTGACGCCTTCAGGTGCAAGCCGATCTGGAGGATCGCTTGAATATCCGACGCTTTTGCATACCTAGGTGAGAGCGACTTAGGAAAAATTTGTTTCGTTCCATTTTGTCCACTTTTGCAAACCTAGGCGCGAGAGACTTAGAGGACTTTCTGGCTTTACCTCTTCGTTTGAAACAATATGAGAGGGATCCAGAGGATTATCCTTCATCGTCGTGCCTAGTCTAAACCTAGGCGTGAGCGACTTAGAATATTTTCTTGCTTTTTCTATATTGAAATTTCAAACCTAGGCGCGAGAGACTTAGAAAATTTCTGACACGTGCTGGATTTGCAAACCTAGGCGCGACCGACTTGAAAATTTTTTATGCTGCCCTAATTTGAGAAGCGGATGGATGACCAAAGGTGTTCAGGTTACCCTATAGGGTAGCCTGTTGGCGGGAGATAATTAGACTCACGTGTCTGTTTACTCGTATGGGATTTAGCGACCCCACTTTAGCTGAGCGAAAAGCGGTCAAAGTCCGAACTCCCCCTATCACATAACATCAGTGATTAGGTGTTCTGCCCCGAGTTTGCCGACCAACTGGTGGACACTGGCCGTAAAAATAAGACGTGTTCACATGAGGGAAATCTAATAATGGCACGCAGAGAGGCGGAAATGGCTTTAGCAGACGAAAGATTTTTGAATCAGGAATTGGCAAAGGAATTCCCACAAGTATAAGTCGATAGCGCTGTATCGGATATGTGCTGATACAAGAGCGCAAACAAAAGAGCATATTGCGACAAGACTAGCCCTTTACATAAAGTCAATCACGCGAACCATCCCGTCGGGGTTTCTTATGATCAGGAAACCGCGCATTCAGATACCTTCCAGTAGGAGAAAGCAGAGAATAAAGGAATATGCTTTGTCTCAAGCTCTCTATAACAAGAGCAGAAGGAGATGTGTGGAAAATATATTGAACGGTTCAACCGAGACCACACAGCCCTGAAGAGAAATCATGGAACCATTTTAGTCATCAAAAATGGAGTCAAAACAAAAACTGCTCCTGGCCCTGATGGCTTAACGGGTAAAGATTATGGAAAGTTTCCGAAAGGAATACTGACCTGTATCTATAACCTAATCCTCTGGACAGGAAAATTGCCGGATAGCTTTCTAGCGTCAAGGACCATTTTCATCCCAAAAAAGGTCACGAAGATGAACCGGAAAAATACAGGCCAATCACAATTCCATCCGTGATCGTAAGAGGATTACATAGAATCCTAGCCTGCAGATTGGAACAGGCGATTCACATCGATGAACGTCGCGAAAGCGTTTTCATCTATTTCACATCCGGCATTAATAGCAGCTATGAAATCATTTGGAGTACCAACAGGATTTGTCAATTACATTAAACATGTATACAGCCCAGGGGTTCACATTTCTACAAGGACATAGATGGATCTCCGACAAAATATATCCGAGAAGAGGTGTAATGCAGGGCGACCCGTTGTCCTCGCCTATATTTAACATTCTCATGCATCGACTTCTCGAAGCCCTACCTATGAAGTAGGGGTAAAGGTCGGAGATCGCAGTGTCAACGCTTCAGCCTTTGTAGACGATGTAAACCTATACGCAAAAACATCGCGAGACTTAGAAATCTTGTTGAATCGGCTAGTGGAATTTTTGTCGAAGTGTGGTTTAACCATAAATATCGATAAAAGTTTCACTCTCGGCTCCAAACCATCTCCTAGAAACAAAGTCTCTACTGTGGACATTGACACACAGTTCACAGTGGCTGAAAGAAAATTAAGAGTGCTATCCAGAACGAACTCATGGGTGTATTTGGGAATACCATATACGTGGGCTGGGAGAGAGACTCTATAAGTGAAATCCTAGTAAAGGACTTGGAGAGCCTAAAAAGGGGCTCTCTAAAGCCACAATAGAGACTTTTCGCTCTCTGTACATACGTGATCCCAAAGCTATACCATCAGCTCGCATTGGGCAACGTCATGCTCAGCACTTTAAAAAGTGCCGACAAGAGGGTGAGAGGAGCCATTAGACAATAGCTAAATCTGCCGCATAATGTGCCGAATGCTTACATCCATGCAAAAGTCCAGGACGGTGGACTAGAAATTCCGGCGATGAGATGGGTTGCGCCATTATTACGTATCCAAAGACTGAAGTCATTAGTGAACGGAGTCAATCAAGCCGCTCACGGATGTCTGCAAAAAGAAATCGACCAATGCGATCGACGATTGATGGACCAGGGAACCAAAATGAATTCATATGATGAGATAAACAAGATGTGGCCAAAGAAATTTCACCAATCTGTGGATGGAGTAGGGCTCACAGAATCCAATAAGATGCCGGGCCAACACATATGGATTCAGGATGGAACCGGGTTCCTCGCTGGGAAAGACTTCATCAATTCCTGTTGATTTCGCATTAGTGCATTACCCACTAGGTCAAGAACAACCAGAGGAAGATTCAGAGATAGAAGTTGCGGAGCAGGTTGCAGTGCAAAGGAAACTTTGAATCATGTTGTTCAAAAATGCTTCAGGTCACATGTGGCTCGCGTCAAGAGGCATGATGCGGTAAGTAGCTACGTTGCGGCGAGGCTGCAAAATTTAGGCTTTGTGATTCAGAAAGAACCACATATAAAAACTGATGATGGGCTCAGGAAGCCAGATATTGTAGCTATAAAGGAGCAATCGGTTTTGGTTGTGGATTCACAGATTGTAAATAAGCAATTCGATTTGCGAAAGGCTCATTGCAATAAGGTGAATTACTACAGGCAAAACCCGGGAATAGCTGCTTACGTGCATGTAACACTCAGCATGTCGTGAGCTAAGATCACATTCACAACGGCCACTTTAAATTGGAAGGGTGTATGGGCACACGACGCAGCCGAAGATCTGGCTGGTTAGGGCTTTTTAAAGAAAGACTTCAAAACCATGTCGTCGAGAGTGCTCATAGGTGGACTAGCAGTCTTCCGGATGTTTAATAACACCACATCCATTTAAGAAAGAGCTGCGAGACAAGGCATAGGCTAAGTCCTATTAAGAACAAGTGCTAGGCGGCATCGCACATCCTTGATGCCTCGAGGATGATGTTTGTTTCGCTTCACCATCCTTCTGAACAAACAATGGTGACTCCTCCCGACTCGAGGCGCAAAATAAGGAGGGGTTTTAGTGGGTATGGTCACTACAATGACAGAGTCCCACACTCAGTTGAAGAACCCTTGAGGTTCAAACCGGTCGTGCGTAATGCATTTCCCCTCCTTACCAAAAAAAGCCAAATACCTCTTCATCTAATTAGTGACACGCATGAATGGATTAACGAGATTCCCACTGTCCCTATCTACTATCTAGCGGGTAAACGGGTCTTTTTAAGATCTCAGTGAGTGGCGACACTGCCTAGTTGAGCTGATGCACTCGTGTCATCAATTACATTAATTTAATTGATCAGGCCAGGATCATTCGAGAACGATCTCTGACTCTCAGAGCAAAGGCCGGACCCTGTTCCTGTGGCGAGTACTATGGGAGGACAGGTAAACCTTGGTCGATTCGAGCTGTCGACCACCTGCCCAAGTTGGGAAGGTCTCGTAGTAGCATGTGGTTTGGGAAAGTTTCTTAACTTTCCCCAACTAGAATGATTGGGAACGTGCGTGCATGAGTCCTGATAGGAGCGATATAAGACCAATATCGATCTCCGGCGATTTACACAAGAGCCTGCTCGTATGAGTGTGACGTGTGATCGTAGTGTCGCTTTGCACTTAATCAGAGTAGTTAAAGGGAGAGAATAAACTTTATAACGGTCTACCCTGCTCGCAGGGGGTTTTAAAAATTCCTCTCTTTCAGGATAGCTAGCCAAATGCCTCTTCATCTAATTAGTGACGCGCATGAATGGATTAACGAGATTCCCACTATCCCTATCTACTATCTAGCGATAGTATTAGATTTTGAGACAAGGGGTTATAATTAAATAATTTTCAATTTATAATCATATAATCTTTAATTTGATAATTGAATAGCTTAAAATACGAACCCTTTATAAATAAACTAACTGCAAGTACTAAAAATTCAAAACTGTAAATTTTAAAAGAGATTTCTAACAAATTAACAGTGCATTATGCAACAATGGGCAAAAGTAGATTACCCGAGGGTAGTAATTACCCAAGAGAAAAATCTACTTTCGTCCCGTGTTGCATATAGCATTTGATTCTACTCTCGACCATGGCCATCTTTTGATGGCCACGCTCATTTATTTTTACCTCGAAAATTTGTTTTTCGCCCCACTAATTTTACCTTCTCCCCACTGATTTTACTTTCGCCCTGCTTATTTTACTTTAGCCTCGCTAATTTCACTTTCGCCTGCTAATTATACTTTGGTCGCGCAAATTTTACTAATGCGGTTTGCGAGAAATATATGCTACTTTCGCCCTTATTTTTAGGGGCAAAAGGTGGCTATTTCGGTCGAGTGTGAAATAAAAAATTTTTTAATTGCATGAAAAGAACTCGGGGATGCACAAATCCTTATTCTAACGTTTGGGAAACAACAAATTAGAATTGTTAAGGAAAACACTTATTTGATCGACTTCTTGCAGACTATTTAGAAGACCTTTGAAATATCGTCATCGTCTATAAATAGTTTGGAAGAAGTCAATTAAATAAGGTTTTTTACTACCAATATTATTTAAATGTCGTTATCTCGATTAGATTCTGTCAAAACCTACCATAGTTGGCTTGATTCAACTGAATAATAAATTAGGTCGGTAAATTTGGCAGTACCAGTTTGTCCAAAAGCCGTCAAACCTATGCTATAATTAAGGGCTCTTTTAAGGGTCATTTAATACTTAAGAGCGACAATTTAGGCTCTGAATTTGTTTTAAATGTATGGCACTATCAGCTTGAGTTAAAGCTAGCAGCACCATGGTAGAAATATTAGTTTTATCCAATTTTTTCTTTCACAGGAATTCAGGGCCCATTTAAGTCTCTTGCATGACCCCAGGAGAAATTTTCCAAAAACTAAATCTATCATGCTGACGTTTCGTGAACATTGCAGTTCACTTCTTTTGGTTTGCCCTGAATAAGTGAACTGCCATGTTCACGAAAAGTCAGCAAAATTCGTGTTTCTTACACGATTGGCGCTCGAAATATCTGTTTTCATAAAAATGAATCATCGTGAAGGAATTAAATCTATTATCATCTATCATGAATAACTACCATAATCAATAAATATGCACTAATCTTAAAAGTTAGTAAATTAGAATTAAAAGCTCAGATTAGGCTCTTCAACGCCCTCAAAATCTATTTTCGAAAACCGTCTCTTTACTTCATTCTCAGTTTAATCTCGCATTCCTTTACAGGGTAGTTTTGGATTGTTAGAGGTGGTTTTTGGAAAAGAATATAATGTTTTCTGACAGCTAGGAAATATTATAAACTGATAAGATATTTTTTCTTGTACATTATCAGTAATTTTGGGAAAGGGGTAGTTTTCCAATGTTAAAAGATGGTTTTAGAAAATGGTTTTTGGGGACGCCGGAGAGCCTGAAATACGCACTTTATAACAACTTTTGAGTATGAGGTAGTTCCATGGGGGACATGAAATAGCAGTGAATAAGCCCTCAATTCCTGTGGATGGAAAAATTTGATATAACTAGTATTTCTACCATGGTACTGCTAGCGTTACGTAAGCTGGCAGTACCCTGCATTTTTTTGAAAAAAGCGGAGCCTAAAATTTTCAAGCATTATATAAAATTCTTAATGCATTATTAACATTAAAAATTCATTAATTTGTGTTTCTTTCCACAGAAATATCATTAGGTATGCCACCCAAAGAAAGAGACTTTCTGTCGCGTGTGGGAATGACTAAGGAACGTACGAATCCTGAAGGTATACCTAGTTATCAACAAACCGATACCTACACATACCTTGAAAGCCAACTTAAAAAAGCAATTCCGGCTCTTTTTAAACCCTTCTAGTCCCATAAGCGCGTTAAGTGATACATGGAAAACCCATAAACAAACTCTAATTTTTTGTTCTTCTTTCAGAATTAGTTTCAGAGTTCGCACGTTTACCAAATGGTGGATCTCTTCCTGATATTAATCGCTGCAAGCATGCTTCTTCCTCTGCTTTTTCTTTGGACAAAGATCTTTCTCTTAATTTGAATCTTGCTCTTGCGATACCTCATTCTTCGGACAGATCTTGTTCTTGGGCCGAGCCTCCTCTTCGTGAGAGGTCTAGGTCTCCTCGTGCTAAATATTCTATTCCTGTTAAATATTCTAATGCTGTAATTGGATTTATGCGTACGCCGGAACAACTTAAATCTATCCGGCTAATTTCTCACAGGAATCCGCGAACGCTGTTTGAAATTCGCAAATACACCTTTCCTCCTGATAAGCGAATTTATCAGAGAGGAGAACGTAGAGCTCTTGTGCCTATCCCAAGCGTAGAACTTAATGTTTTAACAACACTTACTGGTGATGTCCTTGCAATATTTGCTTATAATAATACAAGGCTCCGTGGAATTTATATACGTAATAATAGCGATGGAAAACGGGTGAAAATAAACATGTATAGTGGCAAGGTTTCCGAAATGATATGGAATGAACTCAACGAAGCTCCACTCTGTACTTCAGTATCTAATTATTTTAACATGGTACAACTTAAACAGGCTTAAATCGCAATTTTCCGAATGGTTATTTAATTTAAAAATATTTTTAAAAAAAGTTTTTTTTTACTTTTCGGATAAGATATTTTGATATCTTGATGTAAAAGAAAAATTTAATCAATAGATTCATTTTTAGGACTTCAAAATTTTAGTCGTGTTTTTTGGTACAAATTTTTTTTCTAATTTTTGGGTCATGGAAGCAACCACGAAGATACAATGCAGTCCCGCAAGAGAAATTCCCATTATAGAAGACAAGGTGGACACGCTAGGTCCGCGAATTAACTTCGTAACAACGCAGGAGTGTATGAAAAAGCGCGCAGTGTCCTCTGCGGTTGATCGTGTCGTCTGCTTAAATAAGTCGCAAAAATGTCGCAGGAAATTCGCTTCAGTTTGCTTTCAGTCGATCAGTTTTTTTAATTGTGCGCGTTACGAAAATGTTAAAAGAAAACAAGAGGAAGCGTTTATCTTTCCAAACGAAAAAAATAATCTTTTGCACGAAATGAAATAAGGTGCTTTTAAAAAGTTTATCTTAAAAATAACGCTATCTCTAAAAGCATGTAAAAGTCAGAGAGAGCTTGCGAATCTTTTTTATGAAGTAACTATTAATGTTATAAATACGTAAAAAAAGAAATGGTCAAGAACAGATGAAAAGAAAGGTTTGGATGCTTAAAGAGCAAGCTCTTATTTCAAACGAGAAGCTAAATGGTCCTAAAACGTCTAAAGTAAGTGAGCAAAGAAAATAATATTTTAACGTGTAACAGAGAATTTGGGTTCTCATTTTAGCGACGTATTCAGTTTACCTTTGTCTTAGACAGGTTAAATGCATATCATTAAACAAGTAAAAAAGTTGGTTTAGAGGTTATGTTTCGCGTATTAAACCTTTCACAAAGATAATGTTTATGAAGACCCATACGAAAAATAGACTTGCATTAAATTATAAATCAAGAAAATTAAATAAAATAAATTATGAAAAGTAATTACATAATCCAATGTGAAATCACAAGTGTAGAAAATAGTTCTCTTTGATACTAAATTTCCAATTTGGAAAAACTGCAATAATTCTAATTTCCGATGTGAGTGTGAAAGAATTTAAAACAACCTCTAGATTTCTCAAGATTTAGAAATAATATTTTTAAGATTTTTAAGGTTGTTTTAACTATTTAAAATCCAAATAATTTAACTTCTAATTTACGAATTGTTAGTTAAAAGATTTTAAAAAAATTTAACGGTTACAGCCTAAAATTACTGTAGATAATAAAATTTTTAAAGTTTTAAAGTTCATTGATAAATTACTTAATTAAAAGCATTGATAATGATAACGTCGTTTTAAATTTTCGAAAAATTATCTGAATCTTTACACTCTATAATTTATAAAAGTTGAAAAGTCTAAATTTGCAGTTTATGTGCCTTTTATTTAAACTTGTTGAATTGCAAAGTGTTACTATCTTCCTTTTCATACTTTATTACTTTAAATGCAAAAATTTTCAGCCTTAGAGCTCGAATTTTTTTATTTTATTGCCCTTGAAAAATGTTATCGCACCGAGAATAAACTGGAAAAAACGGGAATTTTTTCTTCGATTCAAGTGGCCATCCTGATATTTGTATACGCATACTTGAAAATCAGTTCTTTTATCAAGTTGGATTTTCGAGCACAAGCATTTCCACGTTTTTATGAAATTATAAAAACAAAATGTCAAAATTAGCAAAAATTAATTCAAGGCGAAACTCAAGCAGAAATTAATAAGACAGCCCTGGTTGTTTATGGTTTGGCGAATCCCAATATTGCACAAAGAAGATACAGTTTACATCATTTATAATTTTGAAATGATATAAAACACATCTTGATGCTCCCAAAATATTCTTACTTTTTTTTCTTTAGCATACAATTTTTAGCATAAAAATATTTATTTGAAATGCCACTTATTAACTTGTAACTTATGTTATAAGTTAATAACAATATTTTTTGATATTCTGAAAGTCATAGTTTTTCACCTCTGTTTTCATCCATTTCAGATATCCGTTTCATTTAATCTTTCATAATAATAAATATTATTCGTAATACGTCAAACTAAAAATATGCTCACTTTAGGTAGATATTTGGATATGAGTATAGTTTCAATTACTAAACTTAATATCCCATATGTGTGTCTTCCAGTTGAACCGAAAAATAATAATGTTTACCTCAACTTAGAAAAATGCGAATATCTGCTAAACTAGAACTGGCTGTAAGGGCCATTTGCATGCAGATATCCACATATATCATTACATACATTAAGCATTTTAAGGGACTAGACAGAGTAACAATTTTTTTATTATCAACTTTATAAACAATTTAGGGGAATCTGTATTATTAGCCGAGTACTTACTATCGAGCAGTATAGATGTCACTGCACAATCGGTTGAAATAGAAATTGAACTTCTCAATCCAGTTAAATCTTCAAATAACACAAAATAATTAACGTCATTTTCGATAAGATGAAAAATATACTTTTAAATTTTAAATTTATATTTCAAAAAAAAAAGATCTCATAATATCGTTTCACTGGAAACTATACCACATAATTTCAAAATTCCAATAGGGTGCTTTCCCAATTAAGCTATTAGAAAGATCAAAAGAAAAATCCTTTTTCACAAACATACACTATCTAAGCCTAGGTGTTACATTTATGATACGAGTAACTTTTAGGAATTTGTATTATTAGCAGAGTGGCTACTATTGATCAGTATAGATGACACTCCACAATCTGTGGAAACAAAAATCAAAACTATCCATCAAGTAAACTCTGAGAATAACAGAAAATAATTAACCTCATTTTTGACAAGATAAAAATAAATTTTAAAATTATATTTTTCTGAAAATGATCTTCTAACATCGATTTACTGGAAACCAATCCACATAACTTTCGATTTTCGGTCGGGTGCTTTTTCAATTAAGCTGTTAGGGAGATCGAAAAAATCCTTTTCCATAAATATCCACTATCTAAAGCTAGGTGTTACTTTTATGATATGAGTAATTTAAGGAAATCTGTATTATCAATAGGATAGTTAATATCGATCAGTATAGATGTCACTCCACAATGTGTGGAAATATAAATCAAAACACTTTAAATTTTTATTTAAAGAGTCAACTTCATCAATTGGTTTCATTTGAATTTTTGACGATCTTAGAAGATCTTTTTTCAAAAGAATATAATTTTAAAACTGTATAAATATAAAAACGTGATTCTATGATTTCGTCAATGAATTCTCATATATCTGAAACGAGAATTTACATTGCGGTGAAATATTGATCACGAACGCCGATTTTCTATTTTGAAAAACTAACACACCTTGATTCTCCAATTATTTCTAAAGCTTCATTCAGAAAAATGTTTGTTTCAATCAAGCAACAAAATTTGTTCGAATTCATATAGTTGGATCTAACCAATTTTTTGCCTTAATTAATAAAAGGTTTATGCAATTTGATCAAATGGAGAATATTGGCATTATTGATTGAAACTAATAATTTTTTTTACTACAATTTGTTTGATTTAGGCAAGAAATTGGCTCTAATTAAACAATGCATTTTTAAAAATCTGTTCATTGGAATTTATGAAAATATTTATTTGATGCAAATAAAAAACACAATACAAAGCAGTACTCGAAAAATGCTGAAAAGTGTACTAAGGCGCTGCCAGCGGTTCCTGAGGTACTAACCTAAAATCTAAATTGCAGTGAAATTCTTCTATAGCGCCGATTTTGGGGCTGACAGTGGGTGGGAACTAACTCATTATAGCCAGCTCCGGACGTGAACAGTCAGGGGCGTGTGAAGCGTTTCCGGTATATTTTAATGAATGGTGAAAAATATGTTTTCCAATACGAAGAGAAGGGGGATGAGAATCTCGTTGAAAACGAGAGCTTTGTCTTGAATAATCGGTCCAGATACTAGGTCGCTCACTTGATCGCTAGGTCGCTGCTCTTAGGTCGCTCATTCGAACACAACAATAACCACAAAAAAGACTTTTTTTGAAAAAAAACACTGGACGTCAACACTTCAAGTATCTAAACTTGATTGGAACTCTCTTCCTACTCTTTCTTTTTCTCTCTCTCTCTCTCTCTCTGTATATCCTATACTTCTTATGCTTCTTATTTTTCTTTGTCGATTCGTAGAGTCTATTGTTAACTACGACAATGCCACCAATTTGGAACTATTCAGAAGAAATTTGAATTTGAATTAAATATTAACAAGAAATCTTATAGCAAATAATTAATTTCAAATAATACTTTATTCTATATTTAATCTTGGATTATAAGATTATTTTATCATGGCACGAAATAATTCAATTAGTTTAATCGTTTTCGGTAGACATCAGAGCTCCACTGCTGCTCCGCTTGAGTCCTTGTCGTACTAATTCAGTAGTGTCTCCCACTTTGAGTTAACTAACAGAACGTCGTGACACATTTACACAAGTAGGCCATTAGGGTAGAGTTCCTTACCGCAATGCTACTGCTTGGCCACGTTGATGGTTTCGGTAACCGCCCTTGGTTAGTAGGACATGGCCATCAGTTGAGACAGTGACCGGCCGGCGCTACCTCTATGGAGCGGCGTGGACTCGCTGAGCTGTCATGACAGTGTCCGGTCCTTTCACCTATAATGATTAGCGGACATCTGATGCACGGTGCCACCTGTTTGCTGTTTAAGAACTGTCAAATCGTTCGTGCGTCGTTGTTTAGTGATGTTTTCCTTCCTGCCTTTCGTTGGATCAAGTCGAATGTGCCTACTTTTAACTTCTAAACTAAGCACACATTCTGTATCAAAAACTTTAATTCAACTTCCCCAAGCCTAGCCGCAGCCTACCAGCTCTAGTTTTTGCGACGGGGTCGTCTCTTTGCCACTTCGTCGGCCTCCACAGTCAAGGTTTTAAACTTCGTTCATCTAAAGAGGAAAGAAATGCATAACAATAATAATAGAAAAAACTCTAGAATAACACCCGACCTATTCTGCTCTTGCTCTTTGTCTTTCAGGAATCTACTTCTTTAACGTGGGCCATCGGGGCTACTCGAGTTCCTAAATGAAAAGGAGGACTACCAATTACCAATGCTTACCCATTCCCTATTTCACAACCGGTAACAAATTCTAACTGACCCTTACAATTACTCTAAGCTTTGGTTGTTAAAGGGAAACGAGTGTCAGGTTATTTTCCTTGTTAGTGTCTCACCCACTGATCCCACTTTCCTTGGTAAAAACAATAAGAAATTGTGCGCTTCGCTAGTGAAGCAACAAAAAAGAAATTTTAAAAAAGTCTTGTGACCTCTCAAGCGAAATGTCCCTAAGTAGGGTACACGTCACAGCGACACCCCCGCCCTACGCATTTCAGGAGCACTTTGAGCTGCGGTTCCGCGGCCGCCGTCACCGACTGCCCTGGCGTACGCCACTAGGATGAATGGCCTTGTAAGGGATGTTCCTATATCCTCCATAGGCAGTCCCTTATCGTGGTAGGGGACTAGCAGATTTACTGGGAACTTTCCTACCAATTGTCCGTTTTCCGTCCCTAACACGTGTACTGAAGGTTCTGAAAAGCGGACTACGACGCACCATCTCTGCTTTTTCCCCCGAATCCTCTCGTTATCCCTTTTTGGACTAAGGATGTTACCGCGGCTTTGCGCATGAACCTGTCATCTTTTTTAAACACTGCATGTCGCTGCCTTTTGTAGTAATTTACCGTTTGACGGTTAAACGCATTCTCGTGGTGTAAGAAGACTAAATCCTGAAGTTCTTTTTATTTAAATATTATTTTTCTTCATTATTCGCGTTCTGTTGGGGCTATTTTCAATGGTTCTTCAACCCGTCGGAGTAGGCTATTGTACACCTGGTTGAGTCTACGATAGTCCACGCAAAATGACCGTGTCCCGCAGGGCTTTTGGGCCATTAGTACGGGACTGGGCCATCCGCTGTCGGACGGTTCAACTATTTCGTTGACCATTATTCGAGTCATCTCATCTTGCATATCTTTCAACACCTTTGGGGACACTCGATTATATATCTCGGTGGGTGTCTTCTGGCGTCTATGCTATGAGCGATGCGGTCGGTAGCTTGGAGCACCTCAGGAGGGAGTTAAATAATCTTGGAAACCAACTCGATAGGGAGATGTCACTTGGCTTGAACTTGGCTGGTCGTTGTGTTTTTTGTTTCTATCGTGTGTGTCACTCAAATCTAATTAGCTGATGTCGAAGGAACCCCTATGGGTGTGGGATAAGTCTCCTGATATATCCCAAATACTGCCGATTTCGTCGGCTGGAGCCTTTTCTTATTCGTTATGTGCCTGTCGTTCTGCGAGTTCACTTTGGGACTTTGGCAAGAAGGACTGACCCGCATGCCTTTTCCCTTTTTCTGTTTCCCAGGTAGTTCGCACGCTTCAGTCGTTACTTCCTCCTTGCTGCACCGACGACAATAATTACACCGTCGATTTTTTGTGCATCTAATTTAGAAATGACCTTTTGATAAAAAGTTCGAGCATTCTACCTCCGAATCATCTGCTTTCTTTTGTCAATTAGGTGACCCAGAGCCCCTTTTTAAATCTGGTCCGACTTCTTCTCAGATGATTATTATGAATTCTTTCAGTTCGGGGGGTTCCTATTGTTACGTCTATAGGATCCTTTGGAAGTAGGCTTACTTGTGGGCACATCGCTACCCGTGCTCGCAGCTACTATATGCTTTTAATTGCTAATGGCTGCAATGAGCGTTTTGATTAGGTAGGCTATCTTTGGCAAGTTCTGGGAGGTTTCGCTATCAGCTAGTATCGATGTGATAGTGGCCACGGAACTATTCTTTTCAGCTGGGCGGTCCTCCCTTTTGTATCCATATTCAGGTAGAAGGGAATTTTTTGGGTGAAGTGCTGATAGAGTCTACATATGCGCGGCAAATAGTTCGCTACCAGTTCCTCCTGGCCTTGTCTGCGTGAGAGGATCTATTCTTCTATCCTTTCTTGGTGGAAGGCGGGCTTAGAAATTCCGATTGCACTGATTCCACGTAATCTATCTTAATATGTTCTTTCGCAGCCAGGTCCAAGAAATATTCTTTAAAGGGAAGGGTATATCATCTAACAATTCCTCGTCCATCAGAATATAGGCGGCTCTGCCCTCTTCGACCTTTGATGTACTCTTCAAAGATATAAATTAAAGGTCAAGTTCGTCATCTAGCCGGTTTGAATAGAATATCCAAAAGTTAGAGCATTTTCAAAATTTTTGAGTCCACTTTTGTAAGGTTTAAAATTTTGTTAATAACAAGTTTTTGAATTCTTCTCTAATATCGAAAATTCAAATTTCGATTTCACGAATAATAATAATAATAAAAAAATTCCATTTTGCAGTGAAACTATGTAAGATACGACAAAAGATGAATTGACAAAAATTGAACACCCAATGAAGATATACAAATTTTGGATAAGTCACCTTCTGAGATAAGCGTAGTGTATTTCGTTTTATATATTCGGAATTTTTTAAAGAAATAGCAGCGTATTTATAAACTTATTTCACTATAACGAATTGCAGAAAATGTTGACTACATTTTTCGTAATTTCGGTTAAGAACCTCGTGTGTCTTATTATTTATTTGAATTTTAGGATAATATAAGGTGAAATGTGTTTAGTAAGTAAATGATTTTAATTTTTTCTATTGTAGTATAGTGAATATTATTAAGCAATAATTTCTTGATATCAGTTGACAAAAATTGACAATTTCAACAATAATAGTTGTGTATTGACATATGTAGTTTAAATTACGCATTATTAATATCTTTACAAAAGTAGGTCTTATCGAACCTGCGACCTTGGATGAGTCTTGGCTGAAAAATTTTTGTCAGAGAGCTTTTAATTTCTGAGCTTCTCAAGGTAGAATAATATACATACGGTTGATAACAAAGTGACGCAACTTTGATTTATTTCAAAATGGGGAAATAATTGTTTCTTGAAAATTCCAACAAAAAAGTTAATATTCAACCACAAACATTAATAAATATAAAAAAAAGATTAATGTAATTTTTTACCAAACAAATTAATTCTTCTCGAAAAATATATTATTTGACAATTCAATTCAAACAAATTGTTTAATACTGGAAAAAAGAGATGAATTTTCAATCAAGAGGATTAATTTTCTGCAATGTTGTTAAATACTTGTAATCTTTTTAAAGCTTCTAAAATTTCTAGTTATGTTATAGTTATAGACTGACGAGCTTTATAGTATTTCAAATTTACTTCGGATTTACTGAAATTTCAAAGGCTTTTCTCAAATTATAAAGGAATTTTAGAATTTTTCAGAAGATTTTAGTGGATTTCAAAAGATGTTAGTGAATCATAAAATATGTAACGGTAGTTCAAGAAATTAGGAAATATTTCCACGGATTCAATTTTATTAAATTTTTAACCTGATAGTTGTCCAAATTTGGTCATTGGATTTTTTTTAACCGGACTTTGCATTAGTTTGAATATTAGACATTAAATAGGATTTTTAATTTGGGTTTTAATCTATTTCGAGCAAAATTTTCGGGTTGAAAATTCGTCATCTTTGGTTGGAATGAATCTTCATGGTTTAAAATTATTCTCTATTTTTTTAACTAAAAATTTTACTACTATTCAAAATAAGAAATTCCATCGTTTTATTAAAAAATTTGTTTCTTTATTTAAACATGATTTTTTCAATTGAAAATGTAACCGTAATTTGTTGTTGAAAAGTTTGTTCGTTTCATGAATCGTTTAGAAGAAACATAAATTAGATAATTAAAGAAATCATGAGAGATTAGACTTTTATTACTTTAACCATAAATTATTAGAGCATCTCAAGGTAAAAGAATAATACACGTGCGCAAAGATGGCAAGGTGAAAATGAAAACACATCCAAATAGTATAGATAATAAAAAAATCAGAATAATTGTTAGTCTTTCCTGTATTGAGAAATAATGAGGATTCCTTTTAATGAGTTTTTCAACTTGCTTGTTATTCTTAATGCTATTAGTAAGTCTAAAATTAATTTATATCAACAATATTTCGATCCCACATAAGGAAATTTATACTTTCAAACTCGACATTTTGTATGTTTTCCAACTTTTCGAGAAAAAGTACTTGCGAAAAAAATTAAACATTCCGAGACTTATAATGTTTTCAAATTAGTTTGTTAACCAACTAAGGTAAACCGACCATTACTACAACAACGTATAAAGAATGTCTGGTACTAGGAAAATAATAAATATCACTTAGTATCTTTTAAATTTCAACAAAAATCTCAAAATACAAATTTTATAGTGGTTTTGAAGTTCGTTTGAATTCATTCTCACTATTTATTTTTATTCTGGCAAGTCATAAATTTACAACAAAATAATAAAAAATACTCTTTATAATCTTAGAATGAACCGCTTCAAAATTTGCCATTTTTTGGTATTTCAAAATTCTCCATTAATTGAGAAATCTTTTTTTATATATATTTCAATTATTTTCTTGAAAATTTGTCCTTTTGGTTCAAAAATGTATCTTTTTATCATAAATTTAGTTTTTTTTGAGTAAAAATAATATCAACTATTTTTTTTTTCATTAGAATGTATATTTTTCGTTTGACCTAACAATTAAATTTTATAAAAAATTGTTACATTTTAGAATCAAAAAGTTTACATTTCTACCAATAAAGATGAATTCTAATCACACTCGTATACAAAAAGGAATAAATTTATACCAAAAGAGATAAATTTTCAACCAAATAAGATTTTTATTAAAAAAAGAAAAAATATTTTAACAAAATTATTGAAATATCTATCAAAATAATATAAGTTTCTAACCCAAAAATCAGAATTTGCAACAATAAAGATAATGTAAAACTAAAAAGTTGAATTATCATGTAAAATAATGAATTTTGTACAAAGTAGTACAAATTTAAACCGAGTAAGTGCAATTTTTAACAAAAAAAAGCTGAATTCTTATCAAAAAAGATAATATGTTGACATTTCCAACAAAAAAGATTTCAATTACAAATTTAAGGTTAGCGTTGTTTAATCAAAATGTTAACATGTTGATATTAATTTTATCGAAAAAATAATAAAAAATAAATTTTTTATGATTTATCGCAATCCATTCTTGCTTTTTAATGTATTGGACTCTTTGGTCTCCTAATTTTAGAAAATTTCCCAAAATTCTTCTTCCACTATTGGGCTATCTGACTAGCTAAAAAATATCCATCTATAATAATAAAATATTAAATCAATAGTGTATTTTTTCTGATCTATCAAATAATGTTTTAGCCACTTATTATAATGGTTTTTGTACAAAAAATTTTAATTCACGATTTTAGAATTGTGTTTATGCGGTTTACCTTTCCGTAACTCTCAGTGTCCAGCACGTGGTTTTGTTTGACACGACTTTCCTTAGTGGAGGATTTTTTCTAAGCGCTTGATTTTTGTTGTTGATTTTTTCACAAGCAAATAGAGCTTTTTTTTAATTTCGCTTTTACTATTCTTAATGCATTATGATATATTAAAAATTTATAAACTTTTGTGTCTTTTTACAGAAATATCATCAGGTATGCCACCCAAAGAAAGAGACTTGCTGTCCCGTGTGGGGATGACTACCAAACGGGCGAATCCTGAAGGTATCCCTAATTTTTAATAAAATCATTCCCCGAAATTATTCACTTCTTAAATTAATGCTTTTTATTTCTTTATAGTAGGGGAAAGTCGATATTCACATTCTCTTTAAATCGCAGGTTATCTTGAAAGGATACCTAAACTTTCATACATACCTCAAAAAACAATTTCGACAAAAAATTCGCTCAATCCTTCCTCACTATCATCCCTTTTATTTTCAACTATTAAGCATGAAAGAAGTTGCATAACATTTCTTGGACCTTATCTCAACCTAAAAAATAATCACAGCTCTTTTTCAATCCTGCTAGTCCCATGAAAGCGTTAAGTTATATATGAACCACCCCCAATAAAAATTTAATCTTCTATTTCTTTTTCCAGGAACAGGTTCAGAGTCCGTGAATTCACAAAATTACGTACCTCTTTCTGGAATGAATCACTGCCCACCTTCGTCTTCCTTATCTTCTTCTTTTGACAGGAATCTTTCTCTTGACCTGAATCTTTCTTCTGACATGCCTGATTTTTCTAACAGGGCTCGTTCTTCTGCTGAGCCCTCTTTTCGTGAAAGGTCTAGGTCTCCTGACAAGTATTACAATCCTGACAAGTGTTACATTCCTGTCAAGTATTCTAGTTCTGCTATTGGATACATGAGTAC
Source organism: Belonocnema kinseyi (assembly GCF_010883055.1). NCBI lineage: Eukaryota > Metazoa > Arthropoda > Insecta > Hymenoptera > Cynipidae > Belonocnema > Belonocnema kinseyi. The sequence goes on along the minus strand of NC_046662.1, from coordinate 2,307,495 downwards.
TCCTGAACAACTTAAATCCATCCGACTTATTCTATGCAATAATCCGCGAACGCTATTCGAAATTCGCAAATACACTTTTCCTGCTAACATGCCAATCCTAGTGAGAGGAGACCGCAGAAAACTTGCGCCTGTGCCAACCGAAGAACTAAATGTTTTAACAACACACACTGGTGATATTCTTGCAATATTTGATTATAACAATACCAGGCTTCGTGGAATTTATATAAGCGATAATCTCGAGTCAACACGCGTGAAAATGAACATTTACACTGGCAAGGTTTCCGAACTGAGCTTGGATGAACAGAAGGAAACTCCTCTCGGTTATTCAATATCAAAATATTATAACATCATACATCTCACTCAGATCTGAATCGCATTTTTTGCACAGTTTTTTTAATTTAAGAAAATATAAAACTAAACTTTTATATTGTTTGTGAATCTCTCTTTTTCGTATAACTTTTTCATAAATATTTCAGTTCGGTCTTAAAGAACAAAAAAATCTTACATTTTTGGATCTTTGGAATCATGAAATACCGAAATCTGAATGGCACCTGGGCGAGGTGTCTCGAACAGTGATTCTGGGATACCGCGCGACCTATCAGAGTAAGCAGCCTTATCCTTGCACGCGGCGCTCTACAACGATAGACGAACCCCTTTCTTCAGCTTCTCGTGAGAACAACAATGATAACACCACTCTTAGGTGTGGTAAGTGCGGTTCAAAAAAATAGAACGTGCAGGACTCTCGAAAATGTGTCAATGAACAATTCGGACCACTCTAGAGCTGGAAAGCCGATGAAGATAAAGTCAATGTGACCGATAGGCGGAATTTCGGGGTTTTTAGATCAACGTCTGCTAAATCATATCGAATTATTTCAAAAAGGGGCTATGTAAGCGGAGCGCCTACTCTATCCTAGCCAAAGAAGCCAGCAACAGAGAAGGAGAGACGACACTAAGGCTAATAGCGGGTAGGTTTCCGATAGAGGAAGAGCGATGCTTCATCCGTGAGAGAAACATGAACAACCAAGTTCCTCTTAAGCCTAAAGATCTGGCTGAAATAGATGACGATATATGTTTCCAATGAATCCGAGCTCTAGACTATAAATTGTTGTGTGCATAATGCAGAGAGAGCCTTGACCGATTCGAACCGTAAAATAAAAGCAACAGTTCATTATCAGACCAACAGAAGAATGCATTAACTCGCCACAAAGATAGGCTAGGCAAGCCAGTACGCGCCTACCGACCCTTTTTTATTTCCTAACTCATATTTACACAAAGCGCCACATCGAGTTGAAAGCTTGGGATACTTAACTAGAAGCACAAAGAATAATCTGTCTGGTCCAAATTTTCAACTCGATCTGGCGCTCCGTGTGAAAATAAGTTAGGAAATAAAAAAAGTGGCGGTAAGGTACGAATCTGGTCACGCGACACATTCTTCACATGGCCTTAAATTTATTTAATTTTTCAAATTGATGATAATTCTATGGGAGGTCGAATGAAAAGCTTTTTGGTAATCAATCCAGACTATCGATAGGTCACGCTGGTGGAAAGCCGCATGTTTTCAGACAGACCTATCGATGAGCAGGTTCTCCCGACATTCTGCTACTTCTTTCTTTGAGCTGCGTTGTTCATATATTCCTTGACACACAAGTCCGATTGTTCGAACGAGCCTTATCATTTATGATGGCTATGAAGATCTTATAGAGTGTGTTCAGACAAGTCATTGGCCTTAAGATCTTCAAGTCAGCTAAGTTGCCCATTTTCGGCAGTAGCACTGTGCGCTCTTCCACCAACCACTCCGAAAATGGTTCTTCCGGCTTTAAATATGATGTGAAAATACGGGCCAGGTGCTGATGATCTGGTAGGAATTTTACCGTCAAAGTTCGAAAGTTCGGGTGCGAGCTCGGGATCCGTTAGCACACACGTATAAAATCAAAGCTGCTGACCATCAGGTAGCATATTGTTGAAAGAATACGGACAATATATGACGCTAAGAGAAGTATAGAGCGAAAAAAGACTTTAGTCGAAGAATACCAAATGTTTCTCTCTGAACCATATCGACTCTTCTAAGACCCTCCAGTAACTGACGACCACCCGCCCAAACCAGCGGAGGGCAAGTATGTTGGAGAGAAGTCTACGAATTGCAGCGGAGACCAGACCAAAACTCAGAGAACATAAATAGCTTTAAGGGGATTTGTGATGCCCTCGTATCATCTGAGGAAGGTTTTCTACCCATCACTACCGAGAAGGTGAAAAAAGTATTAATGGGTATGAAGAACTAATTTCGCTCCGGGACCAGATGGTATCAAGACCTGCTGATGAAAGAAGTTTTCTTCGACCTATCAGCATCTCGCCCGTATTTTCACATCATATTTAAAGCCGGAAGAACCATTTTCGGATTGGTTGGTGGAAGAGCGCACAGTGCTACTGCCGAAAATGGGCAACTTAGCTGACTTGAAGATCTTAAGGCCAATGACTTGTCTGAACACACTCTATAAGATCTTCATAGCCATCATAAATGATAAGGCTCGTTCGAACAATCGGACTTGTGTGTCAAGGAATATATGAACAACGCAGCTCAAAGAAAGAAGTAGCAGAATGTCGGGAGAACCTGCTCATTGATAGGTCTGTCTGAAAACATGCGGCTTTCCACCAGCGTGACCTATCGATAGTCTGAATTGATTACCAAAAAGCTTTTTATTCGACCTCCCATAGAATTATCATCAATTTGAAAAATTAAATAAATTTAAGGCCATGTGAGGAATGTGTCGCGTGACCAGATTCCTACCTTACCGCCAGTTTTTTTATTTCCTAACTTATTTTCACACGGGGCGCCAGATCGAGTAGAAAATTTGGAATGATAAATAAGAAGCACTGAGGCGGGTCTGGTCCTTATATTTACTAGTGATAAAAAAAATAACAAAAAATTTATTTACAACAAAAAACTTTTTTCATAATTATACAAGTTTTGGACCAGACAGATTATTCTTTGTGCTTCTAGTTAAGTATCCCAAGCTTTCAACTCGATGTGGCGCTTTGTGTAAATATGAGTTAGGAAATAAAAAAGCGTCGGTAACGTAGGAATCTGGTCACGAGACCCCCTCATCACATGGCCTTAAGATCTGTGCTAAAAATAAAGAGCAACTACATCTACCTTTAGGGATTTTCGCGCGATACATATTTAACTCTTCTATTTGAAACTTTAACTATTTGTTTGAAAAGTTTTATTTTTTTGTTAGGTTAACATTAATTTGTGCTACTGATGTTTTACCCATTCAATTCTTGATTCAGAATTTTTTTATGTTGTAGATTCATAATATCAATTGAAAATTCATCTTTTTGGCATAGAATTCTATTTTTTTAAATGAAAATTCATTACTTTCTTAAAAAACTGTAACTTTTTTTGAAAATAATTTCTCTTTATTTTATAAATAATTTTTTCAACTAAAAACGTTACTATTGTTCCAATTGAATAGTCCGTGGTTTAAGTTGAAAATGCATCTCTTTGGTTGAACATTAATTCAGTTGACTGAAAATATCACTATCCCAATTTTGGTTTACAATTTATCTTGTTGATTAAAAATTCACATATTATCTCTATAAACTCATTTTTTTGGTTAAAAATTCAAGAACACTAGATGAATAGTCATTAGTTAAGTTAAAAATTCATATTTTTGTTTGCAAATGGGGCTACTTAGTAGAAAGTTAAACACTTTGAAATATAAACTCTTTCTTGTAATTATAATTTTTTCCCTAAAAATTAAAGTATTCTATTTTTCGTCTAAACCTGATCTTCTTAAGTTGAAAATTCAAGTATTTGTTTGAAAATTCTTTGAGAATTGTCAGGAATTTTATTTCGGGGTTTAAATAGACAGCTGCTAGTATCCTCGTTAGCTGAATCATTTAGAAGAAAAATAAAGGAATGATAGCGTTCTTAGAGGTTAATATTAGTTTTGCTTTATCTATGAATTATTATAATTTCTCAAGGTGAAATAATAACACACGTGTGCGATTATGGCATGCTAAACAATACAAATACCTCAGAAAGTATATATAAAAGAAAAATCAGTATATTTATTAGTTGCAATCTTCTACAAATTCGAGATTGATTAGTCTTTCCTGTATTGTGAAATTATGAAGATCCTTTATATTGCGGGGTTAACATATGTTGTTATGCTCAATTGTATTAGTGAGTATAAAAGTAATTTATATTTACAATATCTAAAGCCCAGATATCGAAATTTACACTCTTAAACTTAGTAGTTTGGAGATTTTCCACATTTTTGATCTAAATTATCGCTTAGAAAAACTGAACATTGCGGGATTTATAAAGTGTTTAAAACAGTTTGGAAACCAAAAATTTAAATTTACATGAGCCTTTTTTCTTGCAAAATATCGCTATTAAAAAAAAATTGAAAATACCGCTATTATGAAAATTAATGTCAAGAGTTTTCGTCTTAGTTAGGACTTTCGTAATAAAAGATTTAATTTTTTTTTATTTCAACAACAAGAAAACTTTATCTTTTAATTTTAATAAAGTTATCTCGTCTCTGTTATTTTGAATTTAGCATGAAAAATCGTTCATTCTGCAATTTTAATAATAAAGATCCTTCATATTATTATGGATTGTTCTTTTCTAAAAGACTTTTCAGCTAACACGAAATAAGCCAGAAAAACTTTTAATTTAATAGTGGTTTAACCTTGAGCTTGAGGAACCGTTATTTTGAATCAGTTCATAATAGTTGCGATCTTCCTTTATGCTCAAATGGTTTTGAAAATATTATTAAATAATCAATTAAAGAATTACTTTCACGTAAAATCTCACCCAAAATAAAGAACCTTGACCGGTGGTTAATATGTTAGGTCTACAAATTAATTCGTTGCCTTTACTTTTATGTCTTGTAACTCTTGATCTAACTAGAACTGTTTGTTTCTCCAAGGTAGATTTAAATGAAAAACCTTAAGCTTTAGAGCACAATATAATAGGTGGCGGCCCTACGAACTTTACCTAAAAAATCATCAGTCAATAACATCGCCTTCGATAAGGAACATTAAAATACTGCATTTCCTTTTCATTCCCATTAAAAGAATTCACCCTACTCGACCGAAACTATTTTCTTCGCCTTAGAAGAAGGCGCGGTGATACGTAAAACATGTAAAAATTGATTTTAGAGATTTAGCAATCCTGATTTTTTAAATGGAATGCAACTAGCTAGCAGTTCCTCCAATGTTCCTTATTGGGCGAAATTGTCTTCATTGTTTTACAGTGTGAAATACGAGCTTTAAAACTAATATAATCGATTGTTTAGAACTGGAGGTTTTTAAAGCGGTAGAAGTTTTCCTTAATTAGCCCAATATATAAAATTCGTACCCGACAACATGTAAATGACTACACTGAAAATTTTTTGGGCGAACTGCTCGCCCAAGCGGTGGAGCTGGAACACCAAATGTGTCACGCGCTGCTCGCCAGCAACTTGGTGCATATCCTTCCTCATATTGGGAACGCTGTCTTCCCACATTGGAACAGCTGTAGTCCCAACAGTATTGGTACAGTAACGCTCCCTTCAGTCGGGAGCACGGAATCCTCACGCCGAGTTTCGTGCGGAGTAATGCATATAGTTTATACTCGTAGGGCCATTTCATTCTCTCTTGTGGAACTGCTGCGTTCCCAACACACGGGAAAGGATCTACTCGCACATCTGGTACTATAGCTTACTAAAATGTGATCTGGCCACTGCACCAAGCGTCGTGGTGGCGCAGCGTTGCCACTAAGAAGACAGCTGCGTGCTCAAAAGATTTTCAGTGTATAGGTCGTATCAAATCTGAATGTCGACGGATGAGTGGAAGAACGTAGTGTCTGATTTTTGTTTAAAGAAACGTCGTCTCTCACTACGGTTTCAATACATGCCGTATCTAGCTTGTGGTTGAACAGACGTAGTATTTTGCTCGCAGATTAAAAAGACGTCGTATCTAGTTGACCGCTTATGATACTTTCTCGCGGTTCAAAAACGTCGTATCTCGTTCACTGTTCAGAAGACGTCGTCCATCGCCCACTGTTTACAAGGCGTTATATCTTAACTAAGATTAGTAACTTATTTGATCTAAAATCTTGACCCCATTCTAAATTGGTACTCCTTTAATAAGAGCGTTACTAATAAGGTTTCATTAATGAAAATTAAGTCCTTTTTTCGTGTATAATTTTGTGTTTGTTCTGTGTTAAAAAAGGGTATATTTACTGAAAGTTATACGTATTTAAAGAAAGGGTAAAGTGTTAAACAGATTTGTTTGAAAAGTGCGTGTATTTCTTTTTAAATACACACACATACATACTCACTCAGTTACTTACGTAACCTACCTAATAGCGTTCAGCAGCCTTAACAAAATTTAATTATCATGGAGAAATTACATAAACAAATGTACTCTAAATGAGAGCCTCGAAAAATTCATAACAGTTTTTTTGGTGAACAACCTCTCGTTTTGTACTGCGTAAACAGTTTCTTGATTTATGTTCAGCATTATATTCAGTTAAATATAAATAAATAATGTTACAATAAAACGCCAGGTACTTAAAAAAGAAAAAATATATATAGCGCACCAATTGGGCTCCGTAGTCGACCAACCTGGACACTTGGATGCATACTAGTTACTTGAAAAAGAGAAAAAATATGGCAACAAATATGGCACAGTACCTAAGATAAAAGAATTCAAATCTTATAGTTTCTGCCAAAGTTTAAGAGTCCCCCAGGGCTTGCACCTTGGGCCGATACTATTCATCGTGTTTAACAATGACACCATCCAAATGATAACTTTCGGAAAACTCTTGCTTCAAGCTGATGATCTAAAATTATTTTCTATGGTAAGGTCGTTCGGAGACGTGGTCCTCAAAGCTTAAAAAACAGTTTAATTATCATCCATGCTTACAAAGACATTGAAATACATTTCTGTGATAAGGTGGAGACTCTAATTTGTAACATGTGACCAGTGAGTGACACCTTCGATTAACTTCTTTCTTTATTGAAGCATTCATTTGAAATCATAGTGCAAATGAAGGCTAAATAAAAAGTAGCATGCCACAATATTCAATTTTATATAAATGTGCGGATATTGATGCCGTCATGCTTTTAATATTAAAAAACAACTACTTCTCTCTTTTTCAAATTACTTTGTTATACCATAAGTAGAGTCGAAAAGACTCAGGGTTTCAAATACTTTTGGGTGTAATTTTAGTTTTTTTTCTGAGTTTCCTATTGTGCTAATTTTTAATGTTCCGAAAAATTCAGTTGTGTTTTGTTTTATTGACTTCTTTGATAAGTAAAGTAGATTAGGTGTGTGAATAATTTATATTTACATCCATATTTTAATGATAAAATTCTCGCTAATTTTCTAAAGGAGTAATTAAAATTTTACAAGTATTTAGAAACACTAAAATATTCTACGTTTTAAGAGCAGGGGTTAAAGTTAAATAATTTCAATTTAAGAATTATACAATTTTCTATTTGATTATTAAATACGTTAAAATACGCAGCCTTTTAAAGTAGACCATTACGGAAATAATATTAGGCCCTATCATAAACTTTGCATAGTGAACTTGAATAACTACAATTTTAAACTGTAAAAATGCAACATTTTGAAGGAATATTTGAAATAAACGACAGCCGATTTAGAGGATAAAAAATTGAACAATCGAATTTTGCTTTTACTATTCTTAATGCATTATGATACATTAAACATTTATAAACTTTTGTGTCTTTTTACAGAAATGTCATCAGGTATGCCACCCAAAGAAAGAGACTTGCTGTCACGTCTGGGGATGACTAACAAACATGAGAACCCTGGAGGTATCCCTAATTTTTAACAAAATGACCATTCTAAGTCATGCACTTCTAATGTTAATTCTTTTTATCGTTTCTCTCTGGAAAAGTAGAATCTTAAGGTTTTAGGCTACCTTTGAGGACACCTCAACTTTTACCCTTACCTCAAAAATTAAATTCAACCACAAATTTGTTCACTCCTCTCTATTCAGAATCTCATATTATATATTAGAACTATTAGTTAAAAAAGAAGTCGCGTAAGATTTTTCAGCACTTCCCTTAAAAGCGTTAAGCAATATATGAAAAGCCTTGAGAAAAATTTTATTTTCTGTTTCTTTTTTCAGGATCAGGGTCACAGTTTGTTTCTTCACCAGATGCCGCACCTCTTCTTAATATTAGTCGCTGCGAACCTTCTTCTTCCACTTCTTCTTCCAACAAACATCTTTCTCTTAACCTGAATCTTTCTCCTACCACACCTTATTCTTCTCACAGAGTCCGCTCTTCTGCTGAGCCTCCTCTCCGTGAGAGGTCTAGGTCTCCTCGTACCCAGTATTCTACTCCTGTCAGGTATTCTACTCCTGTCAGGTATTCTACTCCTGTCAGGTATTCTACTCCTGTCAGGTATTCTACTCCCATGAAATATTCAAATTCTCTTTTTGAATGTATGAATACTCCTGAAAAACTTAAATGTATCCGACTAATTTCTCACAAAAATCCGCAAACGCTATTTGAAATTCGCAAATACACTTTTCCTGCTAATAAGCCAATCTATATGAGAGCAGAGCGTAAAACTCTTGTGCCTATGCCAACCGAAGAACAAAATGTATTAACAACAAGCAATGGCGACGTCTTTGCAATATTTGATTATAATAATACAAGGCTTCGTGGAATATACATAAGTAGCAGTTTCGATGCAACACGGGCGAAAATAAACATCTATAGTGGCAAGGTTTCCCAACTGACCTTGAAAGAACTGAACGAAGTTCCTCATTGTCCATCAATATCTCATTATTTTGACGTGGTATTCCTTAGACAGGTCTAAATTGCAATTTTTTAAACCGCTTATTTAATGAAGGAAATTTTAAATATATCTTAATCCTTTAACATCGAAGCATTTAAATATATTACGTATTCACCAGGCCTAAACCGCAATTATCAATCATTACGGCTGTCAATAAGTACCCTTATAATTAAAATCATTTATTTCAGCAAATTCTAGTTAAAACTATGATTATTTTACGAAAAATTAATGCTGCTAAGACTCATATTATGAACATTCAACTATTCTAAATCAATTAATTTCAAATAAAGCTAAAGTTAACACGTTGAGAGAATAAAAAAGGTCCTAAAACTTAGGGGTTTTAAATAAAATAGGCGAAATTTAGAAATATGAAAAAAGGAAAAAATTATCCGAAATGTGATCCGTTGAAGGCGAGGATAATGAGAATTATAAGGTGTTAGTTTCAAGCAGCGACTCGAGGAAATTGATCGCGAGCACTTATGAATAAAACATGAGTTAGGTCAATTTTTATTTACTTTAAAACATATTTAAAAAAAACTTATATATGACCTAGATTTTATGTTACGAGAAAAATATGTTTCGAATATTTTTTATGACTGTACGTTAAAAGGGAATTAATAAATTCTTCAAAACATTCATGTCCCAAGAATATTCTCATTATTTCTTCCTCCCCAAATTTACTTCATAGTGAAAAAAAACGTACTGCTATTTTTACCATTTGAAAAATCATTACACCAACATTAGATGCATTAGAAAACTTATATATTATTATATCGTTTAAATTTGTATACTACTCAGAATATTGAATCTCTAAACATAATATTGTTCGCATACTAATATTTATATAAATTGTTACATAGGTGAAATATGTTTATGAATTTCCAGAAATTTATGATAGTTTTCAGTAATTTGACCAATTATATATGGTAATATTCCATAAATTACCGCAAAATTCTAGTATCTGGTACCAAAATTCCCTTGCAGTTCTTACGATGAGTGGGATGCTTATCGTAAAATGCGAAATCATAGATGTTAAGACCTTTTTCACTCGTTAAAGTGCATGTAAAAATCAAAAACTCTTGGAACCTACAATTAGAAAATTCAAAATTGTTTATTCACTTTCATTGAAAGGAGTTTAGGAAAAAGGGAGTTAATTGAATTTCGAGTTGATCCAAAGTATCACAAGCATTTTTAGTAATACTATTCTGTAATATATTATATAATGCCTTTTCTCTTGAACAATATTAATAAAGTATCACATAGATTTCCATAACTAAAAAAACTGGGAATGGTTTTGATACTGACCTTTTGCTCCATTCGTCTGGACCGTTGCTGTTGAACTTTCCTGCTTGGTAAAAAATATTCAGAACTTTTTAAGCACTTAACTACTGAGGGTGCGACCCGATGCATTCAGGCTGGTAAAACAGTATTTGGAATCGTTTTTGTTATTCACGAAATTTAAACTTTTCTTAATTTTTCGTAGAATACGTATTTAACTACCTGGTGCTTGATCCGGTGCAAACGGTTTGTCGAATCACAATCTTTAGTTATTTCGGCTCTTGGAACAATTTACGTTTTTAAAAAGTTTTTGTAGAATACGTGGTAAGCTTCCTGCTGCGCGATCCGGTTCATCCGGTTCTTCAGCTTACAATTTGTAGTTACTTTGGCAGTTGGCATAATATAAGTGCTTAAAAAGTTCCCGTATAATACGTCCTAAACTGCTTAGAGTGCGACCTGCTCCACCCGGGTTGACGACACACCATTAAGAATTGTTTTCGTTGCTTAAAAAATCGAAATTTTCAAAAATTCTTGTAGAATACGTATTCAAGTACCTTGCACTCGATCCGGTGCACCCTGATCGTCGCCTGACAATTTTTAGTCATTTGGTAGTTGACACAATTTAAGTTCTGAAAAAATTTTCGTAGAACTACCTGATCCGTGACCCGGTGCATACGGGTCTTCGACTCACCATTTGGAATTTTTTTCGTTATTCACAACATTTAAATTTAAAAAAAGTTCTTGTTAGTACGAACTTCTTTTGCATATCAGAAATGCGTATGAGGGAAGGAGCTAGGCGAGCGAGTAACTCAAGGCCTCGATGAGTTCAGTTGCGAACTGAAGCTTGATCTGTGGGATCTATATCATGCCACATGCGGCAAGTCTCTTTGCGGCGATTCTCACCTGCGGCATGTCACATCTGCGGCTTGTCACATCTGCGGAATGTCTCATCTGCTGTAAGTGACAACTGCGGCATGTCACATCTGTGGTATGCCACCTCTGCGGCATTTCACATCTACGGCATACCTCATCTGCAGCATGTTACAACTGTGGAATCTCTACCTAGCGGCAAGTCTCCTCAGCGGCATCTCTCCCCCATGAATATTTTTTTAATTACTTCTAAAAATTTCGAAAGTGCGGCAAGTCTCCCCAGCGGCATCTCTCCCATAACAAATTTTTTAAGTAGTTTTAAAGATGGCAAAAATTCGGCCAGTCTCCCCAGCAGTTTTTTTATATGACTTGTCGCAGTTTTTTCATCTTTGGAAGTAGTTAAAAATTGTATAGGGATAGAGATGCCACTGGGGACACTAGCTACAGGTTTACCATCCTCAGAACTAATTAGAAAATTTTCGTGCGGAAAAGATGCCGCTGGAAAGACTTGCCGCACTTTTTCCATTTTTAGAAGTTCTTAAAAAATGTTCTTGGGGGAGAGATGCCGCTGGGGAGACTTTCCGCACTTTTGCCATTTTTAGAAGTCCTTACCAAATTTTTGTGGGGGAGAGATGCCGCTGTGAAGACTTGCTGCAGTAGTTTCACTTTTGGAAGTACTTAAGAAGTTTTTTTTCGGGCGAGAGTTAATCCTGGGAGACTTGCCTCACTTTTGCCAGTTTGATGTGGATTGCAAAATTTTTCCCGAATGGGAAATGCCGCTGGGGTGTCTTGTCGCGGGCGAGGGATGCCGCAGGTGTGACAATCAGTCGTGAGAGACTTGCCACACTTTTGCCACTTTGATGTGGATTTGAACATTTTTCTAGTGGTGAGAGATACCAGTGGGGAGACTTTTCAATGATCGGAGATGCCGCAGATGTGACAATTAGCTTTGGGAGGCTTCCCGCAGTTTTAATATTTTAATATGAACCCGAAAAATTTTTCCGGGGGAGAGATACCACTGGGAGGGCAATTAGTCCAGGGAGACTTGCCTCAGTTTAGCCATTTTTAATTGGACATTAAACATTTTTTGGAAGGGAGAGATGTCACTGGGAGAATTTTTACTGGTGAGAAATGCCGCGAAAATGTCAATTTCACAGTGAGAAATGCCGCGCGGGAGAGAAGCCGCTGAGTAGAGATGCAGCAGCTGTGACATGCCGCAGATGAGGAATGCCGTAGATGTGACATGCCGCAGAGGTGACATGCTACAGATGTGACATGTCGCAGTTGTGACTTACCGCAGATGAGACATTCCGCAGATGTGACAAGTCGCAGATGTGACATGCCTCAGATGTGACATGCTGCAGGTGAGACTCGCCGCAGAGAGACTTGCTGCATGTGACGTTATATGGACCCGATCTGTGCGCATCGAATGGTTTTGACTTGATGGATTGGATTTCTGAAATTCGGATATACAAGGGCCAGAAACAATAAATTAGAGTTGCAACACGTGACAGTGTTATTCATTCGCCTAAAACAAGATTAATCCTAAAGTTCCTCTAGAATACGTAATAAAGTACCTAGTGATTGATCCGGTCTACCCGGATCGTCGACTCACAATTTTTAGTTATTTTGGCTGTTGGAGCAATTTCATTTATAAAAAGAAAGACGATTTTTCAACAAAATAATATGTACAATCAAAGACATGAAATTTGGACCTAAATTTAAAATAAAAGAAAGTTAAATCCACCCGACAAGATAAAACTTTAACAAAAAAGTTGAATGTCCAACTAAAAAAGATTTTAAATATAAACCAAACCGTTGTAATTTTAATAGAAAAGCAAAAATATTCCTACCAAAGAGATAAATTTTAAAATCAAAAAGATTTTTCAATAAAAAAGAAACACAGATTTTAGCAAATTATAGTTTTCATACAGTTCTTGGAGCAATTCAAACAAGTTTTGGAAGTTTTCAGATCTAACCAAAAAAGTATCTCGAAAATTTTTATGAAATGTCTCTTTTTTGTGTAGGATTTTGCAAGATTTCAGAAAAATTTGAGTGAGTCAAAAAATATATTTAGGGCACAGATAGGTTTAATTTAGGAATTAAATGAAGAAGAAAAATTTAGATAACCAAAAATGTTTACAAAGAATTATGAAAATTGAACGAACTCTTTAAAGCTTTTAATGTGTTTCATGAGATTTAAAGTTATTTGAGAAGATATTAAGAGCTCACGCAAGTTTATCGTATTGCAAATAATTAGATATGTCAATTTTTCCGAGGGATTTTATAAGATTTATAGGCAAGTCAAAACTTTTATCAGATCGCAAAAGATTTTAAAGGACTTCTAAGGATTTCAAGAAACTTGGAAGGATTTCAAATTATTTTAAAATATTTTAAAAGAAGTCGTAGTATATTATTGCAAGAGATAGCGAAGTAATTTAACAAATTTTGGAGGATATACGTAAATTTTAATGGATATCGAAAGCTTAAGCGATCTCAAGAGATTTTACAAGATTATAAAGTATTGCACAAGGTCGCAAAATATTTTCAAACATTTAAAAGGATTCCAAGTGGTTCTAACAGAGTTTTTGTAAATGTAAAGGGGTATCGATGATTTAAAAAGATTTTTTAAGATTAGAAAGTATATCCACAGATTTTAGACGATTTTTTTTTATCTGAGAGATAAATTTATAACTAAGATGATGGAATATTTAAATAAAATAAATAAATTTTCAGTCAAAAGAATAGGCAAGGAAAACAAGGAATATTGAAAAAAATATAATGGTTGATATTACACTTAAAAAATATGTAAACAGCAAAAAAAATTGTCAACCCTAATTTAAAATTCCCCGAATATTCAAGGTTTTTCAGTTTTTCCATGTACGGCAGACACCGGATATTTAAAAAATTCAGAGGATTTTAAGAAATTTCGACTTTTTAATTAAAAATGTTCTTCTTGGCCTCAAAGTGAACTATTCCATTTTAAAATTAATGACTTTATTTATAAATTCCACTATTTTTTTAAATGTTTTTTTTTTAAATTGTAGAAACTCTTTTAAATTCAAGATATTACTGCTATTCCAATTGAATAGCCCATAAAATTAGTTGAAAATTCTTCTCTTTGGTCAAACATTATTTTTTAACTGAAAATATAATTACTCAATTTCTTATTGACAGGCTTTTTTGTTTAATGAATAGTTTGCAAGAAACACAAAAAAGTAATAAAAGCATACATAGGAGAAGAATTTAGTTTACTTAAATGATAAATTATTAGAGATTCTCAAGGTAAACAAAATAATACAAGGGCGCGATTAGGCCATGGGAAAACACAAATACCTGATAATAATATATATTGAAGAAAAATCAGAATATTCATTCGTCACAATCTTCTAAAAATTCCTATTTTATTAGTCTTTCGTGTTTTTAAAAAAATGAAGATCCTTTCTATTGTGCTCCTAACCTTTTTTGTTTTTCTAAGTTTCATTGGTAAGTGTAAAATTAATTTATTTGTAGAATATTCAAAACTTCTTGAACGCTTTCGACCTTTTTGAGAAATAGTATCTCTAAAAAAACTTGAAATTCTGGGTATTATAAATTTTTTAAATTACTTTTTATACCAACTACCCATAAATTATTTGTGATTTTTTTAAAAAAAAAGGCCTTTAAAAAATATTGAAAAATCGATGTTTTGAAAATGAATTGTAAGAATAACGACTCATTACGGCTGCATAATAGGAGATTCAATTTTTAATTTTATGACAGATAAGAAGCCTAGCATAACAGAAAAAATAGGTTCAGAATCTGTAAGTGGTCGTTGGATTTTTTTTAATTACACAGAACCACAAAAAATGTGATCTGACCGGCAGACCAGAGCCATGTATCCTTTTGTATTTGGACTCGCTGAAGTCGAATCTAAAATCAGAAATATCAGATTGACTTGTGTTTTAACCCTAGCCTCAAAAAACATCCGTTAAAAGGCGGTTTTGGGCTAAATTCGAAAAAAAAAGAAAGTGACATGACCGTCAGGCATTTGTAACTTTAAATTTGGTTTCATCGGACAAAATAGACAAGAATAAACACTTCTGATATGTTGGATAAACTATTTTTTTTAATTTTCCGAAAAACCGCCTTCTTACTTGTGTTTTTGTGAGCTTAGGGTAAAAATACGTGCCAATTTTACCTTTGAGACTTCGGATTCGGATTCAGCGGGTCAAAATACATAAGGATACACTACTCTGGTCCGCCGGGCAGGCTACTTGCTTTTTTTGAATTTGGCGCAAAATCGCCTTTCGACAGATGTTTTTTGAGGTTATGATTAGGACCCGAGCCAATCTGATATTTATGAATTCGGATTCGGATTCATCAGGTTAAAATTTGAGATTTGTGGAACCGATAAATTAATTTTAATGGGTATTATAGAGTATGGATCACTTTTTCTTTCAATTGTCCTTAACTACTGTTGTCAGTGATATTTCGAATTCAGCAGGGAAAGCTTTTCTTTTAGTAAAGGTTAAACCTGGAACTTAAGAAAGTGGTTATTTTAAATCATTTGTACTAGCGCAGATCTTTCTTATTGCTTACATGGTATCGAATTTTAATCTGTTATCTTTCAACCTCTTTGGTTCGAAGAGAGTGCTGGTGGTGAAATCGTAAATGAAATGATGAAGATTGTACCCTCAGACAATAAAAGGACTCTTACAGGCCCAATATTTTGACATTAAATACTAAATGGCCTTCTTTTTTATTTAATTTAATTTTATAATCAATTAGAGAACTTTTTTTTCGAGTTTTTCGACATGCAATGGTGGACATAAAGTGACGACTCAACGAAGTTCCAGCTGCTCTAATTTTTATATTTCCGAACCAACACTCTACTTATTTTCCCAGTTTTGCATTACTGTTTGGTGTAATTTTAATTTTTCTAAGTTTCCCATAGCTTTAATTTCCAATGCTCAAAAAAATTTAGTTCTGTTTCGTATAATTGGATTTCGTGATAAGTTAAAAAGATTAGGTTTGTAAATCATTTCTGTTTTTTCATCATCAGCAAACAGCTGTTGGTGGAGGTGACTTAGCCAATTTAAAAGTTTCATAATACTGCCTTACTCCTTGTTTCAATCAAATTAAAAATGTTACTTAATCTCGATTTTTCATTGAACTGTTGCATTTGTCACGTATAAAACATTAAAAAATAAAGGATTTGTTGAATTTATATTAAAGTGATAACGTTTTCAAAGAAACTAACATTTCTCGCTAATTTTCAAATGGAATTAGTAGAATTTCACAAATATTTAGGGAACTTAAATAATCTACGAGAGTTCTATCAAGTTGAAAAATATTTTAATGTCGTTACCTCGATTATATCTTATGAAAAAGCCATCATTAGTTGGTTTGATTTAATTAAATATTGATTTGTTCAAATGTAAGCTAATCACACAGGGCAAAAAGGTGAAATTGATGTGGAGCATCTTTCAGCCTAGTTGACCTTTATGTTTTTGGGGTAGCTGATCACGATCTCGGTTTCCATATAACCCCATCACGTGTAGATCAAGGTCAAATGAGGGTCAACCGCCTTAATTCGATTGATGTAATTTTTTTGACCGCGAATTCTGAAAGAGCTGAAAATTTTATGTCCGAATACGTATTGATCTGTTTGCCGAACCTACCTCTAAAGGTCACGTGGAGGTCATCTAGAGATCAAATCCTTTTTTTAATCTCTCGGCTGATTTCGTAGATAGGAACGGGTCTCGAACCAGTAGATCTTTACGCTTTTATGGTCGCTGATCCCGATCCTGGTTACCATGTAAACCCATCTCGTCTAGGTCAAAGTCAAATGAATGTCAAGCACCTTAATTCGATTCATGCAATTTTTTTACACCGGATTTTTAAAAAGCAGAAAATTTTACGTCCGAACGTGTCTTGACCTGTTGGTAGAATCGATCTCTGAGGGTCGTTTGGAGGTCATCGAGAGGTAAACTCATTCTTTTGATCTCTCAGCTGATGGATTACTTATGGTCGGGTCTGGAACCAGTGGAACGTTTCTGTTTTTAGGGTCGCTGATCACGATCCCGGTGGATGTGATTTTGTGAAATGATAATTTCAGAGTCTAAAATGAGAAATTGAATGAGATAATCTTTAATTTCAAACATGAATGTTTACATTTAAACGACTTTAAATTTCAGGCCATGGGCCTATCTTTTTACGTAATCACATTCAACTGTTGACCATTATCACCGTAAGGGATGACCTTTTATTTGACCAACAGGGTCATTCTCTAGGTCAAACAGAGGCCAAGATTTATTACTTACATAATATGCTATAAGAAGGGACATCGTGAATTGAGATTTTTTGTGTCTGCTCCCAGGGCACCTCCACGTGGTGGCGGTGGACAACGGGTCACCGGCGAAGTCCCTGGGTGAAGGCGTTCAAGCCGTCGTGGCAGGCACAAGAGAAAGTAGCCGTACTATACAGGGATTCGGAAACCCAGTATCGGCGATTGGTCAGGTTGAGCAAGCGGCCCCGCAATCGTCGTCATCATGCGACCGCAGCTCTAATTTTGAGGAAAACTTGGCCCTTTTATAGTCTAACACTACAAGTTCATCAACAACATTATGTTATCACCGATTAAACAACTTTTTCGTTGTTTGTGGGAAATATGTCATCACGAAACAAGGGAGGCAATTTACAGATACATTGGAAGCAAATCACAAAAAATGTTTCAATATAGGTACCAGTAAAATGGACAATTTTTGGACTCCAAAAATATTATGCGTCACTTGCTCCCTGCGAATCACAGAAAAGAAAAAACAGACATTTGTTTCTCCTACGATCTGGTAAGAGCCAGAGGATCATGACACTGATTGCTATTCTGATTATCCAATACATCTGGGTACAATAGAAAAAATAATTCTACAATATTCTGTGCATCTGTGAACATCAGATATTTACTAACGAATTCTCTTTTGAAACAGAAACTAATGATACAGATAGAAGAATGTGATTTGTTGTGAATCATGATTTTACTCAAGACGAGCTAAGTGACTTGGTTCGAGACGCAGGAATTTCGAAAGAAATTTCCGAACTCGTAGCTCCTAGAATAAAAGAGAAGAATTTTTTTCCACCAGGTACTCGAGTGAGTTTTTATCGTGATCGAGATCGCCTATTCCGGAAGTTCTTATTTAAAGCAAAGGATTTGGTTCATTGCAATGATGTTGAAAGACTGATGAATAAGTATAAAAGTGTTCAATATTTATCTAATGACTGGCGGCTATTTATTGATTCATCAGTGAGGAGTTTGGAAGCTGTCTTACTTCACAATGGAAAAATATATGCCCCCATACCGGTTGCTCATTCAGTGATCTTGAAAGAGCAATACAATAATCTGCATTTTCTACTAGAAAAATTGAAGTATGATAGTCACAAGTGGCAATTAGTTGGAGATTTGAAAATAACCAGTATTTTATTAAGTCAAAAAAGCGGAAACACAAAGTATCCATGTTTAATTTGTGAGTGCGACATTCGTGCTCGGGGTGAAAAAATTGCATCAATCGAATTAAGGTGTTTAACCTTCATTTGACCTAAATATAGACGTGATAGGGTCATATGGACACATGGATCGTGATCAGCGACCCCAAAAACATAATATCAAGTAGGCTGAAAGATGCCCCACCTCAGTTTCATCTTGTGGCCTCGTGTTATTGTCGTTGATTATTGACATTTAAAAGAAATATTTAAAAGAAGCCGACATCAATTTAGGCGCATTTAAATTAAAATTAATAAAATTTTTATTCTGCTATATTTAATGCATTACGAAAATTACAAGTACATACATTTTGTGTATTTTCACAGAAATATCATCAGGTATGCCGACCAAAGAAAGAGACTTTCTCTCACGTGTGGGGATGACTAATGAACGTGCGAATGCTGAAGGTATTTTTAAAAAAACGATCCCCCTAGGTCATGTACTTATAATAATGATGCTTCATTATTATAACGAGGCAAAAAAGTCAAAACATAGGGTGGTAGACAAACTGTAAAAAGAATAGGAAGACTAATATCCAGTCTGTTTAAATTACGTGTTATCTTGATAGGTTACCTCAACTTTTACACATACCTCAAAAACCAATTTCAAGAAAAAATCTGTTCATTCCTCCCACACGACCATCTCATATTATTTTTCTAAACTATAAAGTTTCAAAAAAAGTTACATAACATTTCTCGGACCATCTTTCAACCTAAAAAAAAACAATTGGAGCTCTTTTGAATCCTCCTAGTCCCCTCAAGTTTTAAGTAATATATGGGCCAAACCAAATTTAATCTTCTGTTTCATCTTGCAGGACCAGATGCAGAGTTTGCGCATTCATCAGATGGCGCACCTCTTCATGGAATTAATCGCTGCCAACCTTCTCCTTCCTTAGATTCTTTTTCTGACAGTATTTATCCTCTTGACCTGAATCTTCCTCCTACCATGCCTCATTCTTCTGACATGTCTCGTTCTTCTGTCAACCCTCCTCCCCGTGAGAGGTCTAGGTCTCCTCGTGCCAAGTATTTCATTCCTGTCAAGTATTCGAATGTTCTTATTGGATGTATGCGTACTTCTGAACAACTTAAATCTTTCCGACTCACTTCCCACAAGAATCCGGAAACACTTTTCGAAATTCGTAAATACAATTTTACTGTTGGTATGCCAATTTATGTGAGAGGAGATCGCAGAATCCTTGCGCCTGTGCCAACTGGAGAACTAAACGTTTTAACAACACGCACTGGTGACGTTCTTGCAATATTTAATAATAATAATACAATGCTTCGTGGAATTTATACAGGTAATAATCTCAAATCAACGCGTGTGAAAATAAACATGTATAGTGGCAAGGTTTCCGAACTGAGCTTCATTGAGCAGAAGGAAACTCCTCTTGGTTGTTCAATAACAAATAATTTTAACATGATACGTCTTAATCAGGCCTAAATCGTAATTTTCCGTCCCGTTTTTGCAATTTAAGAATATGTGAAACTAAACTTTTAAATTGTTTGTGAATCAAAGTTAGATTGAAATGTTAAAACCAAGATGTTATTACAATATACAGTTAATGAAAAATCGTTCTGGAGGCTTACATTTTTCGTCATTGCCCAAATCTCTCTTTTTCGGATACCTTTTTTAATTATGGCGTTTAAATTTAGGTATGCTTATAATTGAAAACAGTTTATTAAGCAAACACTAGGTAAAACTAGAATTATTTCACGAAAAATCATTGCAGCTGAAATTTGCATGATAAATGTCCAGTTATTTAAGATTGATCCATTTTAAATACAACTGAGTTCAACCGGTAAGTATTTCACGTTAAAATAAACAGGAAAGTTTCTTAAAATCAGATGGTAATTGAAAATAAAATATTCGAAATATAGAGATATGAACAAAAAGCGAGAATGTTCCGATCTGTGATTTATTTACTACGATAATAATGATACTTAAAAGGTGTTATCGTTAAGCAGCTACTCGAAGAAATTAATCCTACGCATGTACATAAATACAGAAGTACATAGTTTTGAATTCTAAAATTATATAAAACACAGAAAAATAAAAAATATTTCATAATAATATAAATGAAAAATTTATAACGTGAATTTTTCTTCATATTAAAATATAATTCTGAAATTTATATATGAGCTTAATTTTTTTTTCGAGAAAAATGTGTTTTTAATACTGTTCGCATGAACTTTTCCAAATCTTGTAGGATTGTATGTAAGAATACATTTCTTTATCGCCAAATGTTCGCTTTGTTCAAATATTATCAATTGAAAAAATATAAAATCATGATACAAAATTTAAATAATTATTTTTCAACAGAACCTTCTGTGTGGAAATTGCTCCTGGCATCGTAAAATGACCGACGCTATGTTTTAAAAAGCTTTTTGCCTGTTTATTATTCGAAAAACAGTAAATCAATGTAGCTAAATTTGCTAAATTAAAAGGGATTAAGATTTTTCTAATTCTTGGTTGAATTGTGGTATTCAGCAAAATAATGTCAGCGCTAGCCACAGTGAGGGATTCAATTTGAGAACTAACTTCAACTTCCGTGGATATTCAAAACGGGAGGACGAAAACAGGATCCAGAAGTATTCAATATTTCTCACGTTACCACTGAATGAATAAAATTTTTCAATACTTCTTAATGCAAGCCTTCTTACCGGGCATTCACCAAGAAAATTCACGATAAAAAGAAAGGAGTGGGATCGAGTGAGTTACAGAGAAATTAACAGTATGATTAAGACCAATAATTTACAATAAAAATACTAAGTTCATTATAACAAAAAAATTGACATAGAAAATATTCAATTCGTTCTAACCTATAATTGAAACTACCCAGTCATAACTGTTCTGCTAAATTGTATGGTGACATATCGCGCATATTTGCCGTAATCAATCCCCAAGTTATCTCTAAACTATTCCGAAATTCAAATACGAGACACCCGTGATGTCACTAACGCCGCCCAGCGTTCATCGTCGCGGGCTTAAGCCTGTTTTCCTACCTAAAAGACGCTCGCCTCACTAGGCTAAAGTCGGGCTTTGAGCTAGGCATTCTAAAACTTCCAGGTATTGAGGGGGTCTCGGACAGTCACACTCAGTGATACTTTGCAAAAAGAACACACGCGGTTACTGGCAGTCGCAGCGGGGGCGTCCAATGCCGAGGCTGAGAAAACTAAAGGCGAGTGGTAAAGGTTAACAGCTACCTCGAAGTCACTGGGCAAGCTCGCGTTTTTTTTTTAAATTCCATCTGCTCTCGTCCTTCTTCCGTTACTTTCCTATCGAATCTCTGCATTTTTATGTCAATGCTCAATGTGGTTACTTAACAACATGGTTTAGCAGGGTTGGTTGAGCCAGAAATTGCGGTCGATACAGTACTGCTTCTCGCCGCTGGTAGTGGCGCTGCTGACTCGTGAGGGCTGTGCTTGGCCGATGGTACAGGTAGCCTCCCTTGCTCGATGAAACATGGCCGCCGGTTGAGGCTGTGGTCAGGGACTGAGAGAAATAGGTTTTGCTCACTTTGTATTTCGTTCACTGAACCGACGAAAAAGGGCCTGTTAAGTTTAACGCTTCCCAAGATCCGAAAACATTTACTGCAGGAAGAAAGTTATCCCATCCCGAGTGGACTTTGGTTCCTTCTCAATCACTCAAAAATGAATGAGTTGCGACAGAAAGCATGATTCCATCTTTAAAAGATCGAAACCTCCAAAATTACGGAAGGTTGTGCTTCCGATGAAAACTCAATTGAAGATACTTTTAAACGATCCCGAAGAGAGCGAACTGCTATCCGAAAGACTTAGGTTTTGAACCCACTTTCAGCTCTGTGGAATTTCTCTCTCTCTCTCTATGCAATATTATTTTAATCTCTGAGATTTGTTTTTCAAATAAGAATTAAAGCTAATTTATAGTAATTTAGCAATTTCTCACAAATTCCAAATTATATTATACGCAAAACACAACTATATAATTTACATCATTATTTGATCATGAGATAATAATGTAGTAATTAGTTATATAATTCATAATATATAATTGTTAAAAAGTAAGTAAATTTGTAAATAATTATTATTTACCTATAATTATAATTGAATACCAATTTCTTGATATTAATGTAAGATGGTATAATGATATAATGTAAAATAAAAAACATTCAGAATTTTCTTTCTAAAGTAATTACTGTTTGTTAGCAATTTTATAATTTTTTTAAAATTCTTTTATTCGTTTAAATTATCTTTTCAAATCTATTTTCTTTCTGAAATTTAATTTTTTAAACAATTTTTCTTTTCAACCCCTTTTATTTTGTGAACTACTATTTAAGTTTGTCAAACATTTCATTTTTTTAAAATAAAATTGTTTTTCAAAAATTTAATTTATTAAACAATTTATTTTATTTTTACCCTTTCATTTTTTCAATATCTGTTTGAATAATGTCATTTATTATCGTTGCCTAAATAATAATAAATTAGTTGAGAGAATCCTAATAGTTGATGATAAAAATATTCTAATTAAAATTCACATGAATTTGTTTAAAATTTTATTTTTAATTTTATTGTCCAAATATCTGTAACTTTTATTTCAACAACTATTTCGTTAAAAATTTGTAATTTAAAAAGAGAATTGATTTTCCTAACTTCATTCAGTAACCAATTTAAGTTTTTAAACAATTTAAGTTTTTTAAAATATTTCATTTCTTATATCCTTTCGTTTCTTCATGAATTTGATTGTTTAGCCATTTTATGTTTTCTTTAATTTTATTTTTTCAATAATTTTCTTTTAAATTAATTACTTTTATTATCAATTTTATCATTCACTTAAATCCTTTTTGTTTAATAATATTTTTGAATTTATTTCTTTGCCCTGAAATTTAATTTCTTTAACTATTTTATTTTCTAAACCATTATATTTTTCAATCCCTTTTATTTTGTAAACGATTGTTAAAGTTTGTCATACATTTCATTTATTGAATAAATTTATTTTCGAAAAATTTAATTTTTTCCAAATTTTATTTTGTAATATCTTATAGATTAATGTAATTTATTATCATTGCCTAAATAATAATTAATGAATTAGGAGAATAATAATACTCGATGATAAAATTATTATATTGAAAAATTTACATCAATCAATTTGAAATTTAATTTTCAATTTTTGGGTGCAAATAGACCAAATAGAAGTATTGCATAACATTGTAATTAATTGACGGACTATGAATATTTTTTCCCGCAAATTATAAAAAATGGGTACTTTTCAGAGAGAACCGTTCTTTTTGAATAAAATTCTCAATTTTGTCACCAATTATACTCAATTCCAACATTATACTTTTCCATATATAAGTGACACCATGCTTGTATCTTGTTCACGAAAAGAATTCCTGAAAATAAAATCAAGAATCTAACGACTAAATTTGGACAACCACCACAAAATGTTCCGATTGGAAACTGAAAAAAGGAACATTTCTTTTCCCTTACTTCCCCCCCCCCCCAAAAAAAAAAGAAAAGAAAACTTTTCATCTTCACTTTGGACGAAATTAAAAAGGAGGAAAGAAAAATGAGAAGGCAACCAACCAAATCCCTTCCTTCTATTTTTTATTTCTTTCGTCCTTTTGATTCCCACCATTATCAAATCCCAATAAAAAACGTTAAAAAAATATATATAATAATCATCAACATTTCGGCGCTCATACATACTCATTATTGGACATTAAAGAAGGATTTTACATTGGATTGTTTTCCTATTTAAATATCATAAATTTTTATTTTGTTCACGTCATGACTTTTTTAAACAATGATTATATGAAAATAATTTCCTCCAAAAACTTCACTCAGTGAAATAATACCGATTTTTGAAGTACACACATATTTACTATAGAAAACAAGGAGAAAAATTTAAATTTACAAAATTTTCGACTCATTATAATATTTTCAGGTACTATTTTCTTTTCTTTAAGCACCTACATGTCGTAAAAATTTTATATTACTTCTACGCTTCATTTTCGTATAAAGCATACCATTTATATAATTTTATTCAAAGTATGCGGTTCTTATCGCGGGAAAGCAGAAAATGCGTTCTGTGAATAAAATGATACAAAATTGTTAAAACAAGACAAATAAATACTACTGAAAAATTGAAAACTGTTGAGAATTTGGTAATATAAAATGAATTCCTGCTTTTTCTAGGCAAACCGTACGTTCAAAGAAATCTGAATTATTTATCCAATTGCGAAATTATGTAAACATTTATTTTGCGCCTGATGTAATTGAAGAAATAAATCATTTGAACAAAAGAAAATAATGTAAATGAATTCAAATTATTTAGCAAAGAGGTAATCGTCGAATGCTGATTAATAATGATTTATGAAAAAAATAATAACAATGCATGAGTCAACAATAATTCCAACTAGTGTCTGTTTATCAAATTTCAAAAAAATATTGTATGTGGCGCCATCCACTAAAGTTTCGTTTCCGAAAGATTCATCAGAAACGGCACATTTTGACTTACTAAGAGATTGACTTCTTGAGAACAGCAAAGGTGTTTTATTCTTAGGATTTGGCTCTCTAGAAGATTCAAACCCTATAGAGTCAGTAAGTCCGATCTTTCCAGTCTTTCGATCCTCTACTAATTCCATCCATACCGGAGTGGGGGCAGAGTTCGTTCAGTGAAGAATTACTCTTCCCGGGATTCTTTCCAGGCACCTACGTACCTGCTTGAATCTGTTACCCAATTGTTTGCAGAGAGAGTACTCCGGACCTGAGGGATCAGAT
>NC_046662.1:2280963-2282138 GCF_010883055.1 Belonocnema kinseyi | reverse complement strand
AATGCAGCGAGAGCTTTGGCCGATGCGAACCGTAAAACAAAACCAACGGCTGATCATAAGACCAAAAGACGAATGCATCAACTTGACATAAAGATAGGCTGGACAAGACAGTACGCTTCCTGCATTCAATGTATGATTGACTACATCACATCTGGCAGAAATATTACCGCCAAGATTCGAAAGTTCGCGCGCGAACTACGGACCCGTTATCACACACTTAACAAGTCAAAGCTGCTGACCATCAGGCAGCATATTGTTGAGAGAATGCGGATACCATCTGACGCTAAGAGAAGTCTAGAGCGGAGGGAGAGGTGGGTCAGAGAGAATCAGCAGTTTTTCCTTGACCCATCTCGACTCTTCCAAGACCCTCCAGTTACTGTCGAACACCCACCCGAACCAGAAGAGGTCGAAGTATTTTGCAGAGAAGTCTACGAAGTTCAGCATAGACTGGACGAAGACTCAGAAAATATAAATAGCTTCAAGGAGTTATGTGTTGCCCTCATAACACCTGATAAAGAATGCCCACCCATCACTACCGAGGAAGTGAAAAAAGTATTAAGAGGGATGAAGAACTATTCCGCACCGGGACCAGATTGTATCAAAACCTTCTGGTGGAAGAAGTTTTCTTCAACCCATCAGCATTTGGCCCGTATTTTCACCTCATATTTGAAGTCGGAAGAGCCGATTCTAGAGTGGTTGGTGAAAGGGCGCACAATACTCCTGCCGGAAATAGGCAACTCAGCTGACCCGAAGAACTGCAGGCCAATAACTTGTCTGAACACGCTTTGTAAGATATTCACAGCTATCCTAAATGATAGGATTGTTCGGGCAATTGAACCTGTGTGGCCAGAAATGTATGAACAACGAGGCTCAAAGGAAGGCGTAGCCGGATGTCTGGAGAACCTGCTCATCGATAGATGTGTCTGCAAAGATGCAACTCTGGGGATTGTCGAACGATATACTAAAGAAATTGGAATGGAATTTGGGTTAGAAATGCGCCAAGGTTCATTTGAAGCGAGGAAAACTTAATGGCATCCCTGAAGATCCTGAGCTCGTTAATAGAAGCGCCATAAGACACCTTTGCGCTGGAGAGACTTATACATACCTGGGCGTGCCACAGAGCCGCATTCAAGATGTGACATCTATAAAGGATACTCTCCGAAGCAGATACAAAC
>NC_046662.1:2278958-2280863 GCF_010883055.1 Belonocnema kinseyi | reverse complement strand
GAACACTTGCGGGAAAAATGCAGAAGGCGGTTGTCCTTGGGTCGCTCCGTGTTCTTAGGATCCACGAGGCTTTTGCTGGATCGTCGTATTGATTCCTTTACAAACTGTAACCACCTATCTCACGGTTGTGAGATGTGGTAATGGCTGAAATTTTACCGCGATTTCGCTGGAAGCGGGTGCAATTTTTCAGATTAGCACCCGCTCCCGGCGAAATCCTGCGGTTGTCCTTATGACAAATTGGTAATATATATATATATATATATATATATATAACTTCACCAAACATTTAAACTAGGTTAGGTTGACCAAACGTCCCTTGAAGAGCGCGATATGGTAGATGTGAGGCGTAACAGAGTATCTCTCATAAATTCCCGACTTGGGGCAAGGCTCCGCAAAACTCCAGAATTTTTTCAACAACTGTGAGAGTCATCTTATTACTTTTAATTCGGAACAACAAGAGTGTGCTCATAGTTATTAACAGATATTTATATTTTAATGCCCCATATGTACCTCATAATAATTTAAATATTTTTATTGAAAACAGAAAAACTGGTGTGGGCCTTGTCAGCGTCTCTTTTTAAATGGGGCAAAATAGGGAAATTTCTACACGGGTGAGACATTAAGGGAACTAGTCTCTCTAGGCCTGGATGGATCTTGAGCATAAATGCAATCGCTTGCGAAAAATGACGATAACCAAAGAGACACAGGAACTGCTCCTGTGCATTTCTGCCTGTCAAAGTTCTTTATTTCGTCAAAGATTTATCGTGAAAATAATTTTATAATTGATGATTAAATAATATTTTCGAGACTATCTGAGCGGTTAGAGTGATCAGTGCTAGTAGGAACTGATCCAAAATAACCAGTTTTCGAAGCTCCAGCTTCAAAGACTGCTAAATGAAAAATTGGCCTTGCTAAATTTAATATAATACTGATAACATAATTTTAAGACAATTACAAGATAAATTTATTTTTTGTTTAATTCAAATGTTTACAATGGAAAAAATTTTAAAAAGCTTGTTTCTAAAACTAATAAACAATAGCTAAAATGTCCTTCAAGAATGAAGAATCCATAATTTCTATGAAAATTCAATTATCGGTTCTAGAAATGTCGATAATAAAAAAAAATAAAATAAAACGTTATCTGTCTAAAAATTAATAGCATGTTACATAACAAGCAGGATTAGAAAGACTAGCAAAAACATGTCGGTAGGCCATGAATGTTCTACTGCGTGATAAACATGGCATAACGTTTTTCTCGTCATCCTGTGAACATTGAATTTCCTGCGTAAAGACGTGTGTAAACTAACGAGTGATGTAAGATATTTTATTGTGTTTGAAAGCACGACGTTATGAGACTATGGAGTCTCCTAAAACATTGGGTTCGATAGCCCTTCACCAAAATGATGCGAGAATGTCCGAATAAATGAATTTTTTTGTATTAATGATGATCATTGACCAAACATTCTTCTGTTCAGTTTCCTCCATCTGCCATATTCCTCGAAGGCCAGCTAATATTTATGCTCAGATTGCTGGGGTACTTAATCTTGTTTTGATTTATTCACTTCTTCATTTTTCTTTAAGGGTTGCATTTTGGTAGTTTTATTCATGATTTTGGGTGAACAAAAATTTACATGTATAACACTTTGCGATGCAATTTCTGATATTTGAAGGTTTTATGGATTTTATTGTTGTAGATCGTTTTAGTTGAAAACATACGACTGATGTGGGAATCATCAGTTTCAGCTGTTATTGGTAATTTAGTATAGCGCGAAATTTGAGAGTTGTTCGTTTATATCACAGATATTTTTTCTCGAAAATGCGAAAAACCCCAAAAATATCGAGATTATAAGTGCAAGTCTTCATATTTGGGATTTGAATATTGTAAACATAAATTAATTTTATACT
>NC_046662.1:2267552-2278858 GCF_010883055.1 Belonocnema kinseyi | reverse complement strand
AGGGAAAGGGGTTCGTCCATCCTTGTAGAGCCCCGCATGCAAGGATAAGGCTGCTTACTCTGAGAGTTCGCCTGGTATCCCAGAGTCACCGTTCTAGACACCACATCCAGGTGCCATTCAGCTTTCAGCACGGTTTTCACACTTACGCTTGGGGGTTATAATTTAGCAATTTATTTATTAACAAATTCGTAATGAAAGTAATTTCGAGGCTTAAAGATAAACCGTCCCTATCCAACATTTTTTGTAGAAGCTATTCAAGACGCTGAACAAAAAATACGATTGTTCAATTTAAATACTGAAGCTTTTTCGAAGGCTTGAAAGTCAATTCCATATTCAATTATTAAAAATTTATTTTGACGTGAAGACCATATCTGCTGCACCCGGGACGGCGACTGAGGATTTACAGACGTGTCGGCTAATGGTAAACCTAAGATTGTCAGTTTTAACACAGCCTAATTTTCTCTGACACTAACATGTTTTTAAGAATCTGAAGTAAAAAATATCAAATTGACTCGTTTTTTAACCCTAGCCTTAAAAAATATCCGTCAAATGATGGTTTTGCGCTAAATTAGAAAACAAAGAAAGTGGCCTGTCCAGCAGACCAGAGCAGTGTATACTTATTTTCCAAGTTTTGCATTACTGTTTGGTGTAATTTTAATTTTTCTAAGATTCCCATAGCTTTAATTTCCAATGTTGAAAAAAATGTAGTTCTGTTTCGTATAATTGGATTTCGTGATAAGTTAAAAAGATTAGGTTTGTAAATCATTTTTGTTTTTTCATCATCAGCAAACAGCTGTTGGTGGAGGTGACTTAGCCAATTTAAAAGTTTCACAATACTGCCTTACTGCTTGTTTCAATAAAGTTAAAAATGTTACTCAATCTCCCTTTTTCATTGAACTGTTGCATTTGTCACGTATAAAATATTAAAAAATAAAGGGTTTGTTGAATTTATATTAAATTGAGAACGCTTTCAAAGAATCTAACATATCTGGTTAATTTTTAAATGGAATTAGTAGAATTTCACAAATATTTAGGGAACTTACAATACTTTATGTTTTGAAACAAGGGTTCAAAATCAAATAATTTCTAATTTATAATCATATATTCTTTAATTTTATAATTAAATAATTAAAAATTCGAAACCTTTGAAATTAGACAATCTGAAAATACTAAACATTTAAAACTACATTTTTTACGAGGATTCTATCAAGTTGAAAAATATTTTAATGTCATTACCTCGATTATATCTGATGAAAAAGCCATCATTAGTTGGTTTGATTTAATTAAATTTTAATTTGTTAAAATTTAAGCTAATCACACAGCGCCACAAGATGAAATTGAGGTAGAGCATCTTTCAGCCTAGTTGAACTTTATGTTTTTGGGGTTGCTGATCACGATCCCGGTGTTCATACAATCCCATCACGTCTAGATCAAGGTCAAATGAAGGTCAAACACTTTAATTCGATTGATGCATTTTTTTACCCCTAATTCTGAAAGAGCGGAAAATTGCACGTCCAAATACGTCTTGACCTGTTTGTTAAACCCACCTCTGAAGTTCGCATGGAGGTCATCTAGAGGTCAAATCCTCGTTGTAATCTATCGACTGATTTCTTAGGTAGGAACGGGTCTCGAACCAGTAGACCTTTACGTTTTTGGGGTCACTGATCAAGATTCCGCTGCTAATATGATCGCATCGCGTCTAGGTCCAAGTCAAATAAAGGTCAAACACCTTAATTCGATTGATGAAATTTTTTCACCTTTGATTCTAAAAGAGTACAATTTTACGTTTGAATAAGCCTTCACCTGTTATTCGAACCGACCTTTGAAGGTCGTGTGGAGGTCATCTAGAGGCCAAATCCTTTTTTTACTCTTACGGCTGATTTCTTAGCTAGGAACGGGTCTCGAACCAGTGGACTTCTACGTTTTTGGGGTCGCTAATCCCGATCCCGGTGTCCATGTAAACCCATCACGTCTAGGTCAAGGTCTAATAAACGTTAAACACCTTAATTCGATCGATGCAATTTTTTTACAGCGGATTCTGAAAGAGTATAATTTTACGTCCAAATACGCCTTGACCTGTTGGTCACACCGACCTCTTGAACTCGTGTAGAGGTCATCGAGAGGGCAAATTCCTTTTTTAATCTTACGGCTGATTTCTTAGCTACGAATGGGTCTCTAACTAGTGGAACTTTACGTTTTTGCGATCACTGATCTCGATCTCGGTATCTATATGCACCCATCCTGTCTATGTCAAGGTCAAATGAAGGTCAAACATCTTAATTCAATTGATGCAATTTTTTTTACCTGTTATTCTGAAAGAGCGGAAAATTTTAAGTCCAAATACGTCTTGACCTGTTTGTCGAATCGACCTCTGAAGGTCGCTTGGAGGTCATCTAGACGTAAAATCCTTCTTTTAATCGCTCAGCTGATTATTTAGCTAGGAATGGGTCTAAAAACAGTGGATCTTTACGCTTTTTGGGTCGCTGATCTCGATCCCGGTGTCCATCTGAACCCATCACATTTAGGTCAAAGTCAAATAAAGGTCAAACACCTTAATTCGATTAATGCAATTTTTATGACCCCGGATTTTGAAATAGCGGAAAATTTTACGTCCGAACAAGCCTTTACCTGTTGGTCAAACCGACCTCTGAAGGTCATTTGGAGGTCATCTAGAGGTAAAATCGTTCTTTTGATCTATCAGCTGATGTACTAGCTATGAACGGGTCTCAAACCAGTAGATCCTTGTGTTTTTAGGCACAAGAGAAAGTAGCCGTACGATACAGGGATTCGGAAACCCAGTATCGGCGATTGGTCAGGGTGAGCAAGCGGCCCCGCACTCGTCGTCATCATGCGACCGCAGCTCTAATTTGGAGGAAAACTTGGCCATTCGAGAGTGTAATACTACAGGTTCATTAACAACCGCATGTTATCATCGATGAAACAACTTTTGCGTTGCTTGTGGAAAATATGTCGCGAAAGAGAAGAAACAGATATTTGTTTATCCTACGGTCTGGTGAAAGACAAAAGATCATGACACTGATTGCTATTTCTTCTTGACCAATACATCTGGGTACGAAAGAAAGAATAATTCTAAAATATTATATGCATCTGTTCAATCTGTGACTCATGTTGTATTAATCAGCATTGAACAGGTTGAAAGTGAACAGCAGATATTTGCTAATGAAGTCTTTTTTGAAACAGAAACTAATGATACAGATAGAAGAATGTGATTTGAAGAATTGGAAAATCAGCAAAATGACGATCTAAATGAATTACAAAAATCAGAAGATGGTCAGCCCGGTTTTCAAAATGTAGCTAGTGACTGGCGACTATTTATTGATTCATCAGTGAGGAGTTTGAAAGCTGTCTTACTTCACAATGGAAAGATATATGCCCCTATACCGGTTGGCCATTTAGTAATCTTGAAAGAACAATACAATAATTTGCATTTTTTACTCGAAAAACTGAAGTATGATAGTCACAAGTGGCAATTAGTTGGAGATTTAAAAATAACCAGTATTTTATTAAGTCAACAAAGCGGAAAAACAAAGTATCCATGTTTTATTTGCGAGTGGGACATTCGTGTTCGGGGTGAAAAAATTACATCAATCGAATTAAAGTGTTTGCGCTTCATTTGACCTTGACCTAGATGTGTTGAGGTATATGGACACTGGGATCGTTATCAGCGACTCCAAAAACATAAAAGTACACTGGTTCGAGTCCCGTTCATAGCTAACACATCAGCTGAGAGATCAAAAGAAGGATTTGAGCTCAAGATAACCTCCAAATGAACTTCAGAGGTTGATTTGACCAACAAGTTAAAACGTATTCGGACGTAAAAATTTCCGCTCTTTCAGAATTCGGGGTCAAACAAATTGCATCAATAGAGTTAGGTGTTTGACCTTTATTTGACCTTGATCTGGATGTGATGGGGTCATACGGACACAGGGATCATGGTCAGCGACCCCAAAAAAATAAAGGTCAAGTAGGCTGAAAGATGCTTCACCTCAATTTCATCTTGTGGCCCTGAATTATGGTCGTTGATTATTGAGATTTTGAAGAAATATTCAAAATAAGCCGAAACCGATTTAGGCGCTTTTAAATTGGAACATTAAAAATTTAATTCTACTATATTTGATGCCATACGAAAATTACATGTGCATACATTTGTGTGTATTTTCACAGAAATATCATCAGGTATGTCGACCGAAGAAAGAGACTTTCTCTCACGTGTGGGGATGAATAATGAACGTGCGAATGCTGAAGGTATTTTTAGTTTTAAAAAAACGATCCCCCTAGGTCATGTACTTATAATAATAATGCTTTATTATTATAATTTTGCAAAAAAGTAAAATCATATAGGGTGGTAGACAAACTGTAAAAAGAATAGGAAGTCTAATATCTTGTCTGCTTAAATGATGTGTTATCTTGTCAGGTTACCTCAACTTTTACACATACCTCAAAACCCAATTTCAACAAAAAATTTGTTCATTCCTCCCTCACGACCACCTCATATTATTTTTCTAAACTACTAAGTTTGAAAAAAAGTTACACAACATTTCTCGGACCTTCTTCCAACCTAAACAACCTAAAAAAAAACAATTAGAGCTCTTTTGAATTCTCCTAGTCCCCTCAAGTTTTAAGTAAAATATGGGCATCCCCTAAACCAAATTTAATCTTCTGTTTCATCTTGCAGGACCAGATGCAGAGTTTGCGCATTCATCAGATAACGCACCTCTTCATGGTATTAATCGCTGCGAACCTTCTCCTTCCTTAGATTCTTTTTCTGACAGTATTTATCCTCTTGACCTGAATCTTCCTCCTACCATGCCTCATTCTTCTGACATGTCTCGTTCTTCTCTCGACCCTCCTCTTCGTGAGAGGTCTAGGTCTCCTCGTGCCAAATATTTCACTCCTGTCAAGTATTCGAGTGTTCTTATTGGATGTATGCATACTTCTGAACAACTTAATTCTTTCCGACTCATTTCCCACAGGAATCTGGAAACACTTTTCGAAATTCGCAAATACAATTTTACTGTTAGTATGCCAATTTATGTGAGAGGAGACCGCAGAATCCTTTTGCCTGTGCCAACCGGAGAACTAAATGTTTTAACAACACGCACTGGTGACGTTCTTGCAATATTTGATAATAATAATACAATGCTTCGTGGAATTTATATAGGTAATAACATCAATTCAACGCGCGTGAAAGTAAACATGTATAGTGGTAAGGTGTCCGAACTGAGTTCGATTGAGCAGAAGGAAACTCCTTTGGGTCATTCAATAACAAATAATTTTAACATGATACGTCTTAATCAGGCCTAAATCTTAATTTTTCGTCCCGTTTTTGTAATTTAAGAATATGTAAAACTAAACTTTTAAATTGTTTGTGAATCGAAGTTAGATCAAAATTCCGGATACATTGTTAGAACACGGTAATCCTTCTTGGCGTAAGACCTGAGCATGACAGAATAAATAATTTTCAATTATTGCTTGTGACTTCAAGTATACTTATAATTGGTTACTGGAAAGTTTCTTATAATCAGATAGTAATTAAAAATAAAATATTCGAAATATAGAGATATGAACAAAAGGCGAGAATGTTCCGAGCTGTGATTCATTTACTATGATAATAATGATAATTAAAAGGTGTTATCTTTAAGCAGCAACTCGAAGAAATTGATCAAGTCCTGAAAATAACATTGGAGGTATACAAATATTCACTAAAATTGTTACCTAGGTAAAATTATTATAGTTATAAGGACCATTTAACTTATTTACTTTTTACTTATTTTATGGTGTAAGCCCATATTTCGGATATAACCCAGACAGTGTGTCGCCCTCTTTAGACCCACGAGCAACTCACGTAAATCGTAGATTATTTGTCAAAAGCGCCAGATAGAGATTTCCCTATCCCAGAACTGTTGGGTTCGGTGCTTCCACGACTGACAGGCTGGCCAACTCATTCACCAAGAACATTCACGAGAAAGAGAAAGGAGTGGGATCGAGTGAGTTAGAGAGAAATTAACAGTGTGATTAAGACCAATCATTTACAATCAGAATACTAAGTTCATTATGATAAAAAAATTGACATAGAAAATATTCAATTCGTTCTAACCTATAATTTAAACTACCCAGGCATGACTGTTCGGATAAATTGGATGGTGACATATACCGCATATTTGCCGAAATCAATCCCGAAGTTATCTCTAATCTATTTCAAAATTCAAATACGAGACACCCGTGATGTCACTAACGCCGCCCAGCGTTCATCGTCGCTTGCTTAAGCCTGTTTTCCGACCTGAGAGACGCCCGCTTCACAAGGCTAAAGTCGGACTTTGAGCTGGGCATTCTAAAACTTCCAGGTATTGAGGGGGTCTCGGACAGTCACACTCAGTGATACTTTGCAAAAAGAACGCACGCGGTTACCGGCTGTCGCAGCGCGGGCATCCAATGCCGAGGCTAAGAACACTAACGGCGAGTGGTAAAGGTTAACAGCTTTAGTGATAGTGAAGATGATGAATTAGCACTAGCTCGAATTCTCTTGCATAGACGGCATAGGATTTTGCGAGAACCGTTTCGACGAATATCTTATGTGAAAAACTTCGTCACGGACATAGTGAGGTTATGGGAGGATTCGCTCAACATCATCATGATACAAAATTCTCTTAAATGCTTACATGCAGTATATTCCAATATCGATTTGAAAATTCAAAAATAAAGTCGAAGTAAAATGTTAAGTACATACAAAATAAGTCGTGCATCGTTTGAGTGTAAATTTTTAATTATTTCTTGAAAACTAAGTTCGATCCCGTTGTGATCTTAATGGGGCTTGTAGAGGACATTGTAAGCTATCTATAAAGAAAATAAAATCTTTTTTTTTTGTCTTTTGAATTTCAGTTTATATACTGTCTTGTAGGACGAAATCAAAAGGAAGCAAGAGGTAATACACCCAGATAACAATTCGTGTGCGCATGTTAAGCGCATGTCGTATGAATCCCAAAGGAGAATATCGTAGATGTGAAAGAGAATCAATATTTTTTTTAATCCTGAGAGTGAAAGAGATAAATAGATCTGCCCGTCTTTTTCACTCTCGCTTTACGCGGCCATTTTCTGCGCACATGGGACTGTGCGAAACTAGCCGTCTACCCCAGTACCTTTTGCAACATTGCAACGCGTTAGTGTGTGCCGGTTCTAATTTTGTGAGAATCACGAAGTACTATAAGGAGACCGCACGCCATGTGTTTCGACTGGTGTCAGTTCGCAATTGCCTGTCCTTAAAGTTCTATGCCTTCCCAGATTAGAGCTTCCCTTCAGTGAAAATATACAATTAGACATTGTCGTCTGCTATGTAGTATCGAGTGTTTTTACAGGTTAAGTTTGGTTATGTCAAGTGTCAGTTGGTGTCGCGAACGCAGTGAT
Organism: Belonocnema kinseyi; assembly: GCF_010883055.1. Classification (NCBI taxonomy): domain Eukaryota; kingdom Metazoa; phylum Arthropoda; class Insecta; order Hymenoptera; family Cynipidae; genus Belonocnema; species Belonocnema kinseyi. The sequence goes on along the minus strand of NC_046662.1, from coordinate 2,271,436 downwards.
ATTGCTTGCATAATTTATACAATTATATGAGTAATGCCATTCAAACAAGAGGAGGAATATAAAAACAATCGAACGCAAGTATAGATACTGAGCATTTTGCGTGTAATGCCTCTCTTTTTCTGTTCCCTACTACCCGAATAACAGCCCTCACAAAAACAACACGACATTGTTGTATCACTTATTATATAGGTTTTTTGCACTGATACTTTGCACGACAATTTTTTTCCACTGAACACAAACAGTTTTCAATTGCACAACGGGATTAATAGGTTATACTTATACCGGTTCAAAATTTACATCGCATGTTCTCGTCGTTCCTAGAGTTTCCGCACGCAGCGCTATCATTTGGCAAGAAATGAAAATTTAAGGGCAGTCGATCGCGATCGTGGGCTTTTTTCCACAATCCCCACTATAGGCGTGCTATTTTGTTAATAAATGCTGATACATTTATTAAATTCAACCTTTTTATTTAACTTCTCTAATATAAATAAATAATTTTAGGATAATTAACCCACGCGCACCTAGTGTTTGTTTCATTCACGCACGCGCGTGCCTCGCATGACGTGCGTCGCATATGCGACCCTAGAATAATTTTTGAAAAATGCAAGAAACTAAGAAGATATTTTAAATTAAGATTTTTAGTTTGGCCATTTTAATGATATTAATCTGTATTTTTGAAGAAGAAAACAACACTTCTTATTTTCCATAATTGTTTTTAAATAGCTCACAACGTCCTGTATAGGACCTGTTAATATCACACTTTTTACCCCCCCCCCCCTTCTTTGGAAGAAGAGGCCCTTGAGTTTATTCTTCAGAGGGGCCCAGTGGGTTAATGCCCCTTGCCCACATGTTGAAGCTGCCAGTAATTATTGTTATTTTGTCTTTTAGTTACAGAAAAATATAATTAGAGTCAAAAATTTTAAGTCAAAATTGAATTTAGATCAACAGTTTATTTTGGCACGTTTTTAACATTGTTTTATAATGGATAAAAAATAATATTAACGCCCTTGTAAAGAAATATTATATTTACATTTCATAAGAAATTTAAAGCTATTGGTTGTGAAAAATATTTGTCTTTTAAGATCACGGTTCAGAAATTAAAAACAACTTCAGTAGCTAAATTATATACGGAATTTCAGATTTTACTTCGTCAATTGCCGAATTCTTCAAAAAACTTGTTTTAATTATAATAAAATTCATGAGAATCTTTACACTCATTTATACATGCTTTCTTTTATGCAAAAAGTGGTAGTACGTTTGTTTTAATTTTAAACTTTAGATCGTTATTTTGACAAATTTTCGCTGCCAGCACTATTACACGTGCTTCAATTTTCAGTAAAACCACTGAGAATTACGTCACAAAAAATAATGTCTACTTTTTTCGCAAATAATAATTTTTCAGCGTTGGCGTAACTGCACCAGTGCTTCTTTCCACTACCCACTTTTCGCACAGTCACTATCATGACGTCATCCCAGTGCTTCCAGTACTCCCAGCGAATTCTAGAACACAACCCTACTCGTCACTGCCCGTGCATGGAAACCTAGCAGTGTCATCACAGCATGGCTGCCTTGCTTCTGTTTTTGAAATCAAAATAAAAGCTAATTTATAGTAATTTAGAAATTCCTCACTAATTCCAAATTATATTATACGTGTTTAAAATACAACTATATAATTTACACCATTATTTGATAATGAGACAATAATGAAGTAATCAATTAATTAATTGATATAATATAATTGTTAAAAAATAAGCAAATTTGTAAATAATTAATACTTAACCACAATTATAATTGAATAGAAATTTCTTGATATGAATGTAAAATGATATAATGATATAATGTAAAATAAAAAACATTCGGAATTTTTTTTAAAAAGTAATTACTGTTTGTTAGCAATTTTATTATTTTTTATAATTCTATTATTCGTTGAAATTATCTTTTTAAATCTATTTTTTTTCTGAAATTTAATTTCTAAGCAATTGTTCTTTTTAACCCATTTTATTTTGTGAACATCTATTTAAGTTTGTCAAACATTTTATTTTTTTTAATAAAATTGTTTTTGTAAAATTTAATTTATTAAACAATTTCGTTTCTTTGTTCACTTTCATTTTTTCAATATCTGATTGAATAATTTCATTTCTTATCATTGCTTAAATAATAATGAATTATTTGAGAGAATCCTAATAATTGATGATAAAAGTATTGTAATTGAAATTCACAGAAATTTGTTAAAATTTTTTTTTCAATTTTAGGGTCCAAATATCTATAACTTTTATTTCAACAACTATTTTTTACAAATTTGTAATTTGAAAAGAGAATTGATGTTCCTAATTTCATTCTTTAACCAATTCCAGTTTTTAAACAATTTAAGTATTTTTTAAATATTTCATTTCTTAAATCCTTTTGTTTCTTTATCAATTTGATTGTTTAGCTATTTTATGTTTTCTTTAATTTTATTTTTTCAATAATTTGCTTTTTCAATGAATTACTTTCATTATCAATTGTATCATTTACTCAAATCTTTTTTGTTTAATAATATTTTTGAATCTATTTCTTTTTCCTGAAATTTAATTTCTTTAACTATTTTGTTTTCTAAACCATTATATTTTTCAATCCCTTTAATTTTATAAACAATTGTTAAAGATTGTCATACATTTAATTTATTATATAAGATTATTTTGAAAAAATTTAATTTTTTCAAATATTATTTTATAATATCTTATAGATCAATGTAATTTATTATCATTGCCTAAATAATAATTAATGAATTGAGAGAATAATAATACAATTTTTGGGTGCAAATAGTCAAAAAAGGAATCTTGCATAACATTGTAATTAATTGACGGGCTGGGAACATTTTTCCGCAAATTATAAAAAATGGGTACTTTCCAAAGAGAACCGTATTTTTTGAATAAAATTCTCAATTTTGTAAACAATTATAATCATTTCAAACATTATACTTTTCCATATATAAGAGACACCATGCTTGTATTTTATTCACGAAAAGAATTCCTGAAAATAAAATTAAGAACCTAACAACAAAATTTGGACAACCACCACTAAATGTTCCCATTGGAATCTGAAAAAAGAACACTTCTCGCCAAAAATGAAAGAAAGAAAAGAAAGTTATTTATCTTTACTTTGGACGAAAATAAAAAGCAGGACAGAAAAATGAGAAGGCAACCAACCAAATCCCCTTCCTTCTCTTTTTCATTTCTTTCGTCCGCTTTATTCCCACCCTTATCAAATCCTAATAAAAAACATTTTAAAAATATATATAATAATCACCAACGTTTCGGCACTCATAGATACTCATTATTGGACGTTAAAAAAGGATTTTACATTGGATTGTTTTCCTAAAAAGACAAACAAATACAACTGAAAAGTTGAGAGCTGTTGAGAATTTGGTAATATAAAATGAATTCCTGCTTTTTCTAGGCAATCCATACGTTCGAAGAAATCTGAAAATGAATTTAAATTGTTTAGCAAAGAGGTAATCGTCGAATGCTGATTAATGATGATTTATGAAAAAAATAATAACAATGCATGAGTCGACAATAATTCCAACTAGTGACTGTTTATTAAATTTAAAAATCAGAAACGGCACATTTTGACTTACTAAGAGATTGACTTCTTGAGAACAGCAAAGATGTTTTACTCTTAGGCTTCAGCTCTCTAGAAGATTCAAACCCTATAGAGAGTCAGTAAGTCCGAATCTTCCAGTCTTTCGATCCTCTACTAATTCCATCCATACCGGAGTGGGGGCAGAGTTCGTTCAGTGCAGAATTACTCTTCCCGGGATTCTTTCCAGGCACCTACGTACCTGCTTGAATCTGTTACCCAATTGTTTGCAGAGAGAGTACTCCGGACCTGAGGGATCAGAT
>NC_046662.1:2263604-2267452 GCF_010883055.1 Belonocnema kinseyi | reverse complement strand
GAATTACTCTTCCCGGGATTCTTTCCAGGCACCTACGTACCTGCTTGAATCTGTTACCCAATTGTTTGCAGAGAGAGTACTCCGGACCTGAGGGATCAGATAACGTGTCTTTCAAGCTACAGTTCTCCAACAGAATATATTTCCCAAAGAGCGCGTTTACAGTAGCTCTTTCGGCTCACTCGGGATTCACTCTCAGTCCATGATTCAACAAACGATGTTCCCGCCAATTCGATGCTCAAATACGTTCGACTTGGAGCGACTTGGAGTGAACCGACGCCCCCCACCATACTCACTGCATTGGCGTGAGTGGAAGGAGAAGCCAACTGCCGCACTCGATCCAAGATGTCAGAAAGGTCGGGTGCCCTAGGTTGCCTAATCTGATTGGTTGAGTTTTTTTTACTTGCGCTTAGCAGGACCATGCTTTGTTGGATCATGCTCTCAGTCCCTGGTTGTGGTCCGTCGGTGTTGTCCCTCGTGGCTATTAACGGAGTCTCTTTATCACGAGTTAGCCTTCTTGCTTGCATCGATTCCCACACCAGATCCCCAGACATCTGGGTTGTTGATGGATGTGGTAAACTTCCTGTCGATGCCCACTGAGATTCTTTTTCTTGGTTCAGCCTCGCCACTGACTCCATGCATTTTGGTGTCTGTTATTCTCTTTATTATGATAACTAAATTGGACAGTGTTCTCTGGGATTATAGTAATTCTCTTTTTATACAAGAAAAATATTTTAATCTACCTTTCAAATTAATCTCGGATTTTGGCGGTACCCTATGTTTGTTATATCCGCTCGTGTCAGTCGCTCTAGCCTAATATTCTGAGGTTACATACGGCTTCGGCAAAACCTAGGAAAGTTGTTTTAATATCTTTTTTTCGTTTACACTTAAAACTTTGTTACAAAGCATTTCGGATATTCTATTATCTTCTATTATCAATGATATGGCAAAACCTTTTATTGCTGTACTTTTTTATACTTTATACTAGTTAGGATAAACTTTCATACACGAGCTATACATATAAGATATGCTCCAGCAGTCTTTAAATATTTGAACTGATTAACAACTAGGCAATAACTCATGTTTTATGGACCCTTCTTAATCTAAAAAAATAATTTTAAAATATTTGGAAATGCAAAAGGATTTTTTTAGGCATTTCCGGGTTTTCCGTCCGCTAAAGCGCACGTAAAAGTGCATGTAAAAATCAGAACTCTTAAAGCCTATAATTTTATGTTTAGGCATGTTGGTTTTCTTTGGAATGCTGTTGTCCTTTGAATTTTGAGTTGATCCGAAGTATTACAAGAATTTTTGGTAGATCTCTTCTAAGTACGTGAAACTTTGTTTATTTTAGAAATACTACAGTATTTCGTCTAAGACTTTGCTCGCGTCTTTAAAACACGTCAAATGACCAATCGAGGAACCTGCTATCATTTCTTATGATTTAGCAATAACGATATATAAATTTCAAAAAAATATATTTTTATCTTGTTGACATGAGGAAATTTTTTTAAATATTAGGATCCCAATATCAATGCACAAGATATATTTGCTAGCGTCTCCGTGACCCATCCATTACCCAAATAAGAAAACTTTCAGGACCAATCATAAGTCATAACCTATCAATACAATACCCTATCTACAATAAAAAGGCGAATTTCAAATAACGAAAAATTTCAAACGAGAATTTAATAGTAAAACTTTCAGTTAAAAATTAATTTTAAGCCAGACCGATAAATTTTCAACTAATGTAATGAATCTTTTAATAGAATAATTTAAAGCAAAAGTATAATAGTTAAATTTTCAATTAAAAAAATTTATGTTTAATCAAAGAGATGAATTTTCAACTAAAAGGATGGAATATTGATCTGGAATAGTAATATTTCCAATTAAAAAATTAATTTAATTGAAAAAAAGGTTTCAACAATGTAGTTGAATATTAAGTGGTATAGTTACATTTTCAGTAAACTTAAAAACATTTTGGACAACGAAAAAACGAGCTTCCAATAAATAAAGTAAAAGCTAAGAAATAAACAAATCGTTTGGACAAATTAAACTGTTTTTTAATCAAACTTAAAAGAATTTTCCATAATTTCTTTTGAAATTCATTTGTTTAGTGCAAAACCAGGGCCCCCAAGCTGATGTGTATTTCACCGTGACAAAGTTTTAGGTTGATAGTTCAAAGCCCTGCCGCTGAGGTGCTATATTCGCCAAACATGAAAACAAACTTTGTGTCATCTCAAAACTTTGTAAATCTCTCACATACGCTTCACAAAAAGGATGACGATTTCACCACTAAATGCCTTACTGTTACTTGTTTACAATCAATAAAAAAACTTATTTTACAAATTTTTAATGCAGATAAAATTTTCTTAAAATATAGTATTCAATTTTTAGAGAACTGATATTGCGAATTTTCTAAAATGTACATCCTCACTTCTTATGTCCTCACCGCCAACAAATACGTTTATTGAATGTTCCTATTAACTCCTTTATTCATAATCGTGATGAAATTAAAATTAATGAATTTACAGGAAAAATCGATAGTTTTTTTTTAAGTGTATGCGAGGGATAAAGGGTTATAAAAACGTCAGTGCTATTTTAACAGAAAATATTTCTCAATTTTTCAGAATTTTTGTTTAAACTGAAAATTCCGTTTCTACCAAATTGATGTTCTGTGTCTAAAAACATTCTTTTACTGTTTTCACACAATCAAAAATATATCTAATTATTATTTTGAGTCATTTATAACCTAACTGACAATTTTGTGTGTATGGCGAATGTAGCGCCTCTGCGACAGGGCTTTCAACTATTTACCCAAAATTTTGTTTCGGTGAAATATACACCAGCTTGGGGGTAATGGTGAAAACTAGAAATTAATCTTTTTGGTTGAAATTTAATATTTTTAGTTAAGGATTCAATTTTAGATTCAATTTTAAAATCAGTTTTTTTTTATTAAAAATAATGTTTTCCCACTAGAAATTTTACTACTATCATTTCCTATTAAAAATTTATCTTTTTAGTTGAATATTCATTGTTTTTGTTTAAAAATAAACAATTCCATTTAAAGATTCATCACTTCTTGTTAAAAATTCATTAGTTTAATTAAAAATTAATGTTTTGAAATAAAATCTAACGATTAAAGTTTAGGATAAAATTTCTCCTTTCAGTTGAAAACTCATGTATTTTTGCTAAAAAATCGTCTTTTTAGTAGATTAATCTTTTTTTCTGAAAACTTATCTTTTAGGTTGAAAATGCAAGCACACCAGCTAAATATTTACCACTTAAGTTTCAAATGTATTTTGTTAATTGGAAATACAGCTACAGACTTGGTTCAAAGTAAGACTCTTTGAAATTTCCACTCATTCTTGGAATAAAATTCTTTTAACTACAAATTAAAGAATTCTATTATTGGTTGAAAACTGATCTTCTCAAATTTAAAATTCAAGTATTTCGTTGAAAATTCATCTGGAATTATCAGGGAGTTTTTTCATAAAAGATTAATTTTAGTTTACTTAAACCATAAATTTATTAGAGTTTGTCAAGCTTAAATAATAATACACGTGCACGATCACGGCCATGAAAAAACACTAATAGCTGAGAATAGTATATATATACAAGAATAATTAGAATATCCATCAGATACAATCATCTAAAAATTCGACATTGATTAGTCGTTCCTGTATTTTTAAATAATGAAGATCCCTTATATTGTGGTATTAACCTTTGCTGTTATTCTAAGCTTGATTGGTAAGTATAAAATTAATTTATGTTTACAATATTCAAATCCCAAATATGAAGACTTGCACTTATAATCTCGATATTTTTGGGGTTTTTCGCATTTTCGAGAAAAA